>NC_065512.1:21025644-21261278 GCF_006386435.1 Epinephelus moara | reverse complement strand
GACTATGTTTACAAGCACAAGAGTTCAGCGAGCCACCGAAGGACCACCCTGCAGATTTACTATTGGTTCTGCAACGTAGGGAGTTTTTTAAACTCTGAAATTGTATCCGCCCATCTAAACACAAAATCAGGGAGAAAGTCATCAGTCTTTAGTTAAGCAAAGCGTCTAAAGACTGACTTGTGAGTCTACAGTCACTGTAGCGCTGGTTAACAGTCTCATTAACCCTGTTGTTTGACATTAAATGGAAATGTTACACTGCTGCTTCACAGCCCAACAACTGTGCACTGACATACTGAAGTCTGTGTTATAAACGTCCACCATCATCAGTAATTTATTTTATTGTTGCAAGTAACTGGATCTTTCAGTATTTGTGCACCAGATGAGTATAAACTGGACAGCTTGGGTTCATGCTCCTTGTCAGGAAGCATCTGCCTTGTGGAAGTGTGTTTGTAGAAATCAGTGCCAGCTCCAAGAGTTGATGATCTGTAGCTGATTCTCCCATATGACCGCTGGCGTGGGGCATCCATTTCATACAGCACATGGTCCAGTTTGCCACCTGAGTTTAGATGATACAGGTCGCTCAGCATTTCAGTGGCCATCTGTACAGATAACCCACCAACTCTGAGAGCAGCTGAGTGGAGGAGTTCTTGTACAAATGCCATATTATTTATTTAGAATTAAATATAGAAACCATATGTTAGGAGGACACATTTCTTAAAGCTATGTAAGGCTGAAATTGTTTGACCCTGGCATCACTGTGGGGCAGATAAAACTTGTATCATCAGTTGGGATGATGCCGTTTTATTTATAAGAGAAACAGTTTAAAAGCATTAAAGAGTGGTGCCTTAGAGGATAGCATTCAATCAGGCGGACCACTGACTCTACTGTAGATGATTGGCATTGGCTGCTTTATTAAAGCTTCACAATCCCTGGCTGCTTGGCCACAAGTTGACTAGTAACATCCAATCGAATTCATGTAGGTGTACAGTGAGAGCAGCCATTATAACCTGATACTTCTCAGTTTACCTACACCACCTGATTCTGCCCACTATCTCAGTCTCTTCTTTAGATTTTTGGGTGCACTATCCCTTTAAGCCTGTTTATACCAAGCCAAGACTTGTCTTGTGATGTCTGTAAATCAGTGGGTAAATCTTTGAGCGTCACAACCACAGGGAAATGACTGGTTTCACTATCAGGATTGAATCCATCCAAGTTAGCCGCTCAGCCAGCAAAAGTCTCTAGTGCGCTTGCTCTACTAGCCCCACAATGCAGAAGGTCCAGGTCATTTCATACTGTGGAAATCAAGCTTTTTTGGCTTCATGCGCCACTGAGCAACATTCATGGGAATAAAAAGGGGCCTGCCTGTAAGGCTGTATCCAGTTCTTTTTATGCATCCATGGTTTATACAGGTCTTAACATGCATCTTGGGACATTCAATCACAAGTGGACAGTGTTAGAAGTGTAAAAATCACCAAGACGCATTGCCGTCCAATAACTGAAACCATTTGCGATGGAGGTCTGGGACACATTTGATCAGGTATCTTTTGTAGTGTAAACACTAATTCGCCCTAATGCATTCCCGACAAGCATGGAACAGGAAAATACTTAATCAGCGCGGGACATGGTGGTTGTTTTAGTGACAGCAGGCTAATGCTCTATAACTTGCCCATTTTACTACAAGTTGGACAAAGTGTTGTGTGAAAACAATGTCTCCAGCTGTACAGACATAATTGCTAACTTGACTAGCGAACAGCTACCTAAAGTGCAGACCTTAATGAATGTGCGCTAGGCCCTTAGGTCAGAGGACATAGCAGTTAGGTGACAGCCAGGTATTGAACAGCGATGTGTCTCAGCTGTCCATTTGTGTTCAGATTCCTGAAAATGCATGTTAACACCAGGTGTAAACAGGCTCATCATTGACGCAAATCTATTTTTCCCACCTACATTTGTCTTAAATCTGGTCACATACAGTGCTATCACAATGTGTGGTGATGTAATGGTGCCTTGCAGTAGCACAGGAAAGCACAAAAGTCTATTCATGTTTCATATACCATGCAATTGGCTGTGACTGCCCTCATAACAAGACAGTCCATAATAAGTTTGGCGCTTATTTACTGTATACTAACAGTGCTTATATTGCACCTCAACCCCTCTGCGCTACCTGCTACTTTATTCCCTCCACCACCCCAGCTCACTGCATCATTAGCATTCAGATGTGGTTTCCAGTGACTTCTACAGCATATGTCCGTGTTCATTCAGTGCTGTGTATCTCAGGCTTTGTTTGGGCGGCTGTGAGCACAGGGACAGTCTGTGTCAAGTTTGCTTAGATTTGCTTCTGCCACACCTCTAACTTCCAACAGAGGTTTAAAACCTTGGTGTGTGAGTCCTGACTGAAATGAAGTAATGGGCACCATTAGAGGAGGTGGTTTAGCACTGTTACACAATAAAGTTCGGTAGTCATTTGCTGTATATTTTGTCTATGGTAAGGGCATATTTTATCACAGACAGTCTAATACTTGGGATGCATTTTGAGTCGTTAAAGATAAATGCTGTAATGGTTTTCTTTCCCTGTGTCCAGTCCAGCTTAATATCTCTACAGCAAACTACTCCGCAAGGACACTAAAAATTGCAGAGTTATAAAACCTTAGTCAGTAAACTAATGTGAAATAGATATATTATTTGAAAACATTTGCAGAATGTGTACAGAGATATTTGGTTTCGAGGCCCTGACCTCCTCACTCCCCAAAAGCATACACCAAGCTCTGCAGAAAAACACTGAAAGCAACAATACAAAATATAACAATCTACCAGACCCCTGTCTGCTGTGGGCCAATTGGAGAGCCCTCCAAAACAACAACAACCTGGGGAGATATTCAGCAAAATTAATTCAGCCTGAAGCAGCATGAAAGCATCATAATGCACACACTAATCAACAAGAGAGAAAAAAGCTTAGTCACCACAAGAATTGAAAATTGAGTACTGTACATAGATAAACAGCAGCAGCACACAAACCGAAATTAGCACCCAAAATCAGATCAGGTCAAATGCGATAAAACAGCCAGGAACATTGACAGCAGTAAACTGTATTGATGTTTCCAAAGCACACAAACAAAAGCAGAGCCAAGACAATATTTTATCTAACTACGCTTGCATGTTTGAGGCTGGCACACGATGTGACAAATGGCATCACCAAATACCGGTAGGAGGGAGAACACCACAAAACCTCTACTGATATTTCCCCCACAGTGCTGTGCTGGAGAGAGACATGATTTGGCTGTTGGCAAGCGAGCTTCCTTATGAAATGCTACATAAGCAATAGCCAGTAGCTACTTTAAAACTGTAGTGAAGCCACATGCTACTCTTCATTAGTTAGGCTACAGTAACACTACACTTTGCTAGTAGAAATCTACACTACGAGCTTCTCAGAGGGAGAAGCTTAATACATTGAAGCAATTTCACATTATGAAATATCTGCTGTGAATTAATAATAAACAAACCTCTTCAATAATTTATGCAACCCCTCTACTTAGTAGAAAAAATGCTTGCTACTTGAAACATTACAAAGTTAGAAAAGTAGCTACTCTACTTAAATGCTACTGGGGAATGTAATTAGCACAGGTAAAAAAGCAAAACTGGGGGCAGAGCATTAACACCTTAAATACACTGCCTTACTGCTGCGAGTAGTTGAGTCATGTTTGAATATGGCAAATCGCTCGAGCTGTCTCAAGTAGCCCCAAGGCTTCACTTCATTTACACAGAGAAAGGTTCATTTGACAGATTACAAATGGATTTTGCTTCATTTCTCTCACACAGTTCTTGTTATTGTGAAACAAAAAAAAGAAAAGTACAGTGTAAAACTTGCTGACATTATGATCCACCTTGTGCTTGTTGTCTATCATTTCTGCTTATACAGTTGTTTGTCTTATAATCAGCCTGTCATCCTCGCTGCCCTCTGGAATCAAGATATATCTATTATAAGGACTTGTTTCACTCACTTTATTTAACAGATCAAACAGTCAAATCTCTTTGTCACCCACGACACAGAACTGCTTTGAATTTGTTCATTTCAATTCTGAAAATTTTATGGCCTCAAGTAACATTATAGCAGAAATCACTGCTGGAAAAGTGGGATTTTTGGCCCCATAACCTCAGAAAACTTCACTAATTCCCGACAATTAATGGCTATCTACAGCTTGTGAAGTCCGCCTTCACCAGTGCCATAACTTGTCAGAGACAAATCTAGGGTAGGGGATGGGGGGCCACACAGCACGAGGGGGCCAAAGTGGTGCAGGTATTAATTACTCTATTAGCATTTGAACTAGTGTTGGGCAGTAACTAGTAACGTGTTACAGTAATAAAATTACTTTTTCTAGTAAAGAGTGAATGAATCCGCTGTTACGTCTGGAATCTCCTGTCTATGATGACTGTGCTCAGATTAATCTGATCCTGTTCAGTCGGTGGTGGGAACCTCTAGCGACCGCATGCCTTTGCTGACGTCGACCCCAGCAGGATTTGAAACCTGGACCTTCCGCATGGAAGACGAGTGCTCTAACCACTACACTCTAGTAAAGAGTAGTGTTTCTATTTACGAATGAAATTTCAGTAATAGTTTTACAATTACTCCAAAACCAAACAACTTGTTACATCGTTACTTTTGTTATCACATCACTACTGACTTGAATTACATCAGTGAACTCATTTTAGTAATCGTCGGGCTGCGCACATGTCATAAAGCAGCAAGTTAATTGGAAATGCTTACCGTAGAGGCTGGAAATATTCCCATTACTTTGATTTTGTCAGGAGATAAGATGACAAGAACACTGTTGCTGCAGGTAGTCGGACTAAAACTCTTTCCACTGTAAAAAACACATCAAACCCCCAAAGTCTGAAACACCTCGGATACTGCGACCGACACCACAACAACATGAAGCTCCAGGAAATACACCCCACCAAAGCTGAGCCCTCCTCAGCCGCGGAGGTTGGCTGTAGCCGTACACTGGCTAAACAACCAAAACTGGATTTTAATTGTCCACAGCTGCAGCTACAAAGTCATGAAGCTGGATATGTGGTGCATGAAATGACTCTCCATCTTTCGGGCAGAGTCTCAGGAAAATACTAGTCACAGGCAACAGAAAACCCCCAGATAAATAGGAGGTGTCTAGCCTTAGCTACACTGAACAGCGATTACCCAGACATCCACACAGAGGCACACATTTCAATTTTGGGGCGATACGCAATTACAAATTTTATGGGGTGTACAGAAAAGTAATATAATGAGTAGTGTAATGAATTACTGTTGGCAGGGACTAATAAGTGAAGTAATGTTACTTTTGAAAAGAGTAACAAGTAATGAGTAATTTATTACATTTTTAGAGTAACGAGCCCAACACTGGCTAGAACCCATCTCACCGCAGCATTCGATAAACCACAGACTTTTAAAAAGAATCTTGAATTACTGCCTTGTGGTTGTATGCCTCCATGAACCCGTCAAGATGCAGTTACAGTTTACATCCATGTCTGTGAAAACATGGATGCTTCACACACATCTTTCCCCCGGCAGCACAAAAGATCTACTCAATCAGCACAGTTTGAGCACATTCTGTTTGAATGTTTTCTAGTGTCTGGACGCTGATATGTAGCCATGTACTTTGGACTCACTCCCAGGCTTGTCTGGGTATGGCACATAGGTCTCCGAACTCCTGGCAGACACCCCTTCAAATGGCAGACACCCCTTCAAATGTGCTATCCTCCTCAATGGAAATCATATTCATTTAGAAGTCAATGGTTGCCGGCACACACACTTACAGTAGCAGTTTAACACACTGATCAAAGACGTTGCAATTGCACCAAGTTGTTACAGTTGTGCCGTGTGATACTTTGGCAGACTCAGATCTTGCTGTGAGGTCAATAGTCTTGTTGAATTTTAAATAAATTCACCAACATTTAAAATATATCTAGATAAATCCCTAGCTGTAATACTTTGCAGATGAGGTGCATCCTGTTGAAAACAACACCCTTGACTGATTTAGCTGTTTTCCCCCCTCACAAGATGGTGTTTATTTTCTGGGTTTTGCAGCAGACAATGAAAATTATAGATTCCTTCATCAGTTTATTCACCATCTGGAAAAATCATGGCTTCGAAAGAGAGGCTCCTCCTCACCCTTTACTCCGTCTTTTGATGCCAGACAGTGGCAGTGACAGCCACAGCAGAAGTGACCCATAATTCATCTCTCCTCCATCTAGCCTTCATTATCCCTGCCGTGGATACTGCATCTTGTTTCATTCTGTGCAGAAATGTTGCAAAATGAAACTCTATAGGAGTTATGCAGTGTGAAGTCCTGTCTGTTCCTCGCCTGGTTGCTGTGTTATTTCTAGTGCAAGTAAGAATGCATGGCTTCAAATGTAAATTAGGAATCTCAGAGGCATCATCAAGAGAGATTACCGGCTTTAGGTTGTTTGACATTATCTCTTCGTGTCGAATTCAGGTTGTTAAGGAGATAATAGGGATTTGTGACCACCCAGATTTAGTGACACAGCCTTCCCCTTTGCTCTGCATTAAATATTCCATTATGCGCATCCCGTTTTGTAGCATGTACCTACATTAACTTATTTTTACTTTCTCATACAATTCAGACTTGCCATTTTCATTTTTTATGTAATCCTTCTTGTGTCTTGGTTTTGGGTGATTTTTATTCAATTAAACTTAAATAAACTTGCATTAAATATTAAAAAATCTAATTTCATAATATTTGCAGGTAAGGGCAAGAAATACATTAGAGATCATGTTAGAGTGGTAGTTGATGGAAAACAAATTTCCCAAGTATCTCATACATGTTTTTTAGGCATTTTAGTTGATGAGAATTTAAATTGGAAAACCCATATTCATTTTATTCATAACAAAATTGTGAAGTCATTAGGGATCATCAGCAAAGTTCGAAGCGTTTTAAATGTCACTTGTTTACTGACTTTATATTATTCTTTGATTTATCTCTATTTGATTTATGGTAATATTGTTTGGGCAAACACATATCCTTCTAATCTTCATAAACCTATTACAAAAACGTTTTGTTAGATTGGCAACTTATTCAAACTCTATTGAGGCGTCTGCCCCCCTGTTTAGAACATTGAACATTTTGTCAGTATATGACATAAACACTCATCAGATATGTGTGTTTGTATATAAATATATGTTTCTACCTTTTTCTTTGCCATCATCGTTTAGTAATTTTTTAAAATCCAAGTCTCAGTTTTACTCATATAATACTAGACAAGCTGACCATCTTCATCTTCCTTTTAATAAAGCAAAACATGGCCAGTACTCTCTTAGATATCATGGTGTACAGATATGGAACTCCAAGGTACATATAGTGAAGAGCTCGTTGTCTTTGATTAATCTTAAAAAGAAATTGTTGTTACATTTGATCCACAATGTTTAAGTTCTTTTTTGTCTTTTTATTTTTTGTTGCTTATGTGTATGTGTTGCTTGCATATACGTGTGTGTATATATATATATATATATATATATATATAAATATATATATATATATATATATATATAGGCTACTTTTTTTTTTTTCTTTTATTCTCTTTTTCTTTTTCTTGTTGTGTTTCCTGTATTTGTGGTTGTTTTTGTTCCGTGTAGGTTAGTTTTTGTGTTATATTTACTTAGTGTGTTTCTGCTATTTATTATTTTGTTTGATTAGCTTAACTATATTAGTTTAGTTTCACTTTGTTTTTTGAATATAGTTTTTTTCTTTCTTTATTTTGTTTTTTCTTGTTCATGTAGTTTTCTATCTTAAGTTGAGGGGAGGTCCGTTGTATAAGCTTATAGCTTCTTGACCTCTCCTGTCACATCCTTATTTTTTCTATTATTTATCTGGATTCTATGTAGTTTTTACTATGTGTGCAAATAATAAAATAAAAATAAATAAATAAATAAAACATTTTAACATGGCAACAGGGCAGTTGGTTCCCTTTCAGTCAGTACACTTGGTACAACCAGGCTGCTAGGATGTGCTCAGGTCTTTGACGCCAATTTTCATTGCGGCCAAACTTCAACCATTGGGCCCCAAAAAGACTTTTTCCCCAAATGACTCATTTCAATATCACCATTTGGATTTATTCAGTGTGGTAGCGTTTGGAAAGTCTAGAAGAGCTGCATGATTAAATACTCACCATTTAAGTTAGAGGAGGGCTCAACTGGAAGTTAGCAGGTCAGCCAGTGAAAGTCTCTAGTGCATCTGCTCTGTGGGCCCAATGATGCGAATGCAGTGCTGATTGTCCAGGTCATTTTATATACAGCAGTTGAACATTTTTGGCTTCATGCCCCACTGAGCAGTTAACGCTGTATCCAGTTTTCTTTATGCATCTATACAATCAATATTGCCCTCCACAGAGCTCAACCTTGGCTGGTTTGCTCCCTAAGGCGTCTCTATCAACGTTTGTTCCTGCGTTACACTCGTTTAGCTTGCTAACTAGCTGCATTTCCTGCCACTTAACCAACAACTGGCTTGTTGAACTTGCTAAATTGCAAAGTGGAATAGCACGGGGGGAAGAAACATTCCCCTAGTGGGTCCAGCAAGGCTAGCAAAGCTGGTAAGTGTTTATGGATTGTTTCTTTCCAAGACTGGTGGTTTGTAGTGGTGATCTCACATGCTTACTTCTGTGGCGCATAGATGTCCAGTGGTGTACAGGCTCACTCCACCAGGGGCATGGCTGCATCCTCGATTCCTGTTTTTGTCATTGGAGAATGTCTGTTGTGCCCCAAGCTGGGCTTCCTCACACACATTCATGAAGTTTTATTGCCTGTATCTGACAGCCCAGGTTGTCCCTCAGACTGTGCTCTTGGCAGAAAAGTGACATAGCTGACATCCCTATTACAGCTGTTCTGGGGCCGAATCTTCTCAGTCTGTCTGTAGGGGCGTCTCAGGGCGTGATGTTATATCCCCATAACTGATGTGCCCAGTGTGCCGACCCAAAGCGAATTGGAGGTTGTGCAGATAACCAATGCTCCTTGAGGGAGGGAAACGAGGTACAACACGAGTCAGACACCACACTGCCCTCCAGCTCTGTGAAGTGCAGTTTAGGTAGAAGAGGAGAGACTGCGCCAGGTCTTTTGCAGCCCGAGGGAAAAGCACGGCTTTTGAAAGAGAGGTTCCTCAGGTTGGTCTCGTGAGTACACAGTCCCCATACTGATGTTGTGTTGTGCCTCGTTGGTTATATGCATAACCCTCAGTTAAATGGTTTCATGTAATAAGAAGACATATTTTGCACTTTTATTCATGAGTAATTCACAAGCTCAGTGAGCGCCTTTGAGTCTCCCACACATCAAAGCTGCAATAGGTATCCTGCAGATTACTAAAGTGTACTTTGCATTTCTGTCTTTATTTGAGCCCCTCTATTTCCAACATTGCTCACTACTTCTGAGGAGAGGCATGATGAGGAAAAAACACCTTCAAATAGGTCAGCAGAGAGACCAATCAGCCGCAGCACCATCTGTCCCTCTAATGACTACCTGGCTGCTCCGTGATGTGACACGGTTGGCTGGAGAGGCTCCACAGCAAACATCCTCTCATTAAGTCTCTGCATTTCTACCAAACTCTGCACAACTGATGAGACATGATCAAGCCTGTCTCTCTCTAACACACAAAAATATACTCCTGCCGTGCCCCGTCTGCAACAGGGAGGAAGAAGGTACTTTTATGATGATGATTTTATGGTTTTATTTCAGGATATAAAAAGTAAAACGTGAACAGCATCTTTCTTTGTTTTTAATTTGTCTGTTAAATTTGGAATACATCCCTGTACTGTAGTCCCATAACCCTCATGTGAATAGCAAAGTAATGATCTACTAAAGGATTTATATAATCCCATGAGTGACTCACAATATAAGTGGATAAACTATGAAGAAATAAGTTTAGATAACTTTTAAATATTCCACAGTCTCAAAGAAGTATTTCACCACTATTTAAACTGGTGTCTATGCAGTAAAAAGATGCAAATAATTTTGAAAATGGAGCCAGAGAAAACACAGAAAAAGGGCTGAGGCATTGGTTTTGCTCAAAAGGTAGAAAATCTACAACGACCTGAATGTACAGCGCCGCACCAGAACAATAAACGCTCCCGCTTGTGGGTGGGTGAATTGGTTTCAGCTCCTTCAAAAACAATAAGGTGGCCGGATGGTAACAGACCATCTTGTATTGAGCTAAAATAGGTTTCTGAAACATTATAGGCAAGAAATAGGCAGCTCAGTAACAGTACGTTGGTTCATATTTTATCAGCACTGCTTAGTTTTACTGTTTGATCTGTGTTTGGTCTGAGTTTGAGAGAGACAGAGAGGGGCAGCTCTCTCTCTCTCTCTCTCTCTCTCTCAATCGCTTCTATACTCTTTGTGTCTGTGGTGGCAGTGGGCGTACAAAAATGAGGAAGTACAATCTGTAGTTTGAGCAACAGCCCTAAAGCCAACGAAAATACACTGAGCAGAGAGATCTGGGAGCTACTGAGATGGAGGGAACTTTCACATAGTTCATTTACACATACTACCCACATTGTTACAATACAAAGTTGGTTGAAAATCGGCCAAGTTTCACTTTAAGAAGAAGAAGGCGAAGCTTTTTATGCACAAAATTATAGTTTTCATAATATATATTTTTATCTTTTCAGAGAATGGGTGTAATTACTGTCAGTTAAATGCAGTGCAGTATAATTTTGTTTAACAGCTGACTAAGATTTGGATGTATTGCTCTATTCAGGTAAAACGTAGGTTTAATATTTCCAAAAAGTATTTTTTTTATTACTATATTAATAACATTTACATAACAAGGGTACAGTCGATTAACATGATGTACTGTCCTGGAAGACCTACATAAAGAGTGTGCATTTTTATCGTTCCTTATTGCCCATAAAGAGCCATACATTAAATTGCCATGCACATCATAGAATATAAATAAATAATAATACAAATAATTTGTCAATATGGTTTCAAATGTGTGTCATTTTAGACTCTTGTGTTACAGCTCTCAGATTTCTGTGTCCCTTTTTTAAAGCGACTACAGAGGTGTGATTTGATAGCCACAGTGGTTCAGTAGTTAATACTGTCTCCTCACAGTTTGCATGTTTTCATGTGAGAAAATAGGCCTCAGACCTGAAGTTGGTCCACCTGCACCATGGCTGCGCACTGATGTGAAATATTTAAGATCTGTCAAAAGCATAAGATGAATTTCCTTACAAGGTTAATGAAAAAGTTGAACCTGCTGAGCCAGGTAGGATAGTTTAATAAAATAATTCACAACCTTGCAAGTGGCACAAAAAGCTCATGTAAATAACAGCTTTTGCTAAGTACTATTATGTGATTACCAAGGTAAATGACTTTGGGTTTCAAGACTGCTGTTTTTAGTCTTGCAAGTATTGCCATGACAATTTCATATCTTAATGTCATCGAGTCAGAAAGCAGAGCCCTGTTAAAGCTACAGCTGGTATGAAAATAACTTTTTGTCTTGTTTGCTGAAACTGTGAATATATTCTGAAAGAACATGAGTACATGAGACAGATAATCATTCCTCCTTTTCCTACTGCCTCTAATGGCATTCGCTTCCGCGGCCAAACAGCAACCTCCAAAGCTGAAAAATGAAGCCAATGTGGAAGTGCCAAAAACTGCAGTTCATCAAGTGGCCACTTGAGGCTGGCTCCAAAACAGAGTAAATCCCCATTGACGTCTATGTTAAAATGCCCAACTTTACAGCTCAAATAAGCATGTTTACAGCCTGATACAAGAAACAGTTTTGGCCTGTGTTGCTAATGACAACATTCAGACCACCATACAGAGGTGAATCTTTTTATAAGTTATCCATTTACATTTCATTAAGACCCAAAGTTTTGCATTATTAAGGGCGGGGGCGCTCTGAGTGACAGGCTGTCTGCGAGGCGTCGCTACAGTCTATGAGTGAGATCCACCCCTCGCTCATCCCCAGCTCCACCCACTTGTCCAAATATGGTCACTTCTGGGTCCAAAAAGCCAAGATGGCGACAGCTGAAATGCAGATTTCAAGGCTTTAAAATGGGAGTCCACAAAGCTATGCATGACGTCACGGTAGTTACATCCAGTATTTTAAACAATCTACAACTGCAGTGCTCCTAAAACAACCAATCAAAGTTGAGGAGTTTGTAAAGCAGCTGTCAATTATATAAATCACTGCTTGTGAAATGCGGTCAAACGAAGCAGCACTGATAAAGTATAAATCAAGATTGTGTTACTGCATTGCCTATTTCTCACCGCAAATGTTTTAAGAAACATATTTAGTGTACTGTTTAGCTGTAAAATTGGGAAGTTTGCACTGGCTGGTGGGGAGTGCTCTGTTTTGGCTCGACTGTTTCCAACATGGCAGCACAGTGGTACAGTGGTTAGCATTGTTGGCTCAAATCTGACCGCAGTTTGCAAGTAGTAATTGATATAATTGACAGCTGCGTTAGAGACTCCTCGGCTCTGCTTGTTTTCGTTCATGTGCAGTAAAGCCATTAAAAGTGTTACAAGGTAATAGAGTAGGCAGACGAATGTGATAATTCTCACAGGTTTTCTGTCTTATTTAGTGCTGTGTGAATATAGTGACACTTTCAGCAAATATGAGAAAGGGTATTTTTTCTAAAAGTTACCAACAGCTTTATTATCTCTGTTAACAATACAACACCTTGCAATCAAGGAGAGACATTGTGCTAACTGGCAGGGAGATGGACAGCTACATTGGTTACAGAGTCAGTAAAGTTCTCTTTAACAATTACATTTAAACTTTATTTATTAGTTTAAGTAATAATACACTCAACTGCCAACTCAGTCTGAGTTATGTATTGTTAAATCAGAACATCGGCTGTACTTTAAAGGCAAAAGACTGGTAAGCCCAGTGCGTCCTCGTTTACCTCAGCTGCATGACTGACAGTGTGTGACTGATTGGTGCTGCTCGTCCACACACATTAATCATGGCAATGCTGACACGGTACACAGAGGCAGTAGTGACTGACAGTCTTTTAAAGCCGGACAACAACGCACCTAAAACCCATTTTTAGTCCATTTTAATGACAACCATGTAAACAATACTATTTTGTTCCTACAGTAAAAAAAGTGTGAGTGAATAATTTGTCTGTTATGTCAGGGCTTAGCTGAGCCTGATGATGTCTGGGAGCCTGTGTGCCAGGGCCCTGATAGCCCCGATCCAATTTATCCCCTGGCTGTGTGCTAATGCCAAACATCCAGGGCACTCTCTGTAACATTGAACACATCACTCAAAGTTGTGCTCGCTTGACATTTGAAAATAGTACTTATATGTGCAGTTGGCATTTTGTGTAAGATAATCTTCTGCATAATAACGTCTTGCTGGAAGGTCTGAAAATTCTTTTCACTGTAATTGTTTTCATTATTTAGAGCATGCAGTAAATATTTAATCTCAATCAAATGATGTCAGTCATGATATATTACATAGACTTGCAAAACATCTTTATTGAACTTTGCTCTCTGCTTTGCTGTATGCACTCTGCTGTATGTTGTAGATTTAAAGGATAAGGCTGCCGTTATTGTAGATCAAGTTTTTCTTGCTGCCAAACCGTCTCTCACTACTTTCAGATCTCATTATTCTGTTTGTGGTTTTCAACCCCAGGTCCATTCATTCCTACTGAAGATTTAGATGTCACACATCAAGTTTAAGTTTTTCAGTTTTAAAAACATATTTTTAAAGGCTAAAAACTCCTGTATGTTTCAGAATGAATAAATGTTACTGACACAGGTTTGGATATTACATTTGTTGGGGACTATTTTCAGCAGCTGATTACTATCAGTGGTGGATAAAGTACACAACTTTATTACCTGAGTCAAAGTACAGATACTCCTGGTCAAATATTACTGAAAGTTGCTGAGTCAAATTATTACTTGAGTTACAGTACTGGAGTACTTACTTTTAAAACAACTTAAATGTTTACATGCCTCGACATGCTTTCTCAGGTTGGATGGCAAATTCTTGTAGGCCGTGATGAAGTTTGTTTGCGATAAACAGAGCAATCATTTAAACAATATGAATCATTGTTCATCTCAAAAACTTCAATCATGATCTTGAGGTATGGCCATGGGTGATGTGGAGGTAAATCTTCATCTCCATCTGCTGCTGTAGCCATAGTAACACCACATAACCATAAACAACCGCCTGCTGATGACCTCTCCTCTCTACCTGTCTCTGCCAATGAGCTGCCCATTCTGAGTAGCGCATGTGGGAGGCAGAGGTTTATCCGATAAGAATTTGAACAACACATCAAATTGAAGCATTCGACCAGTTTTGGGAAATATCTGACTAGCAACTTACAGTACAGGTGACTTATGATCAGATTTCATTTTACACAAACAAAGGAAGAAATAAACATAAATTAGTTCATTTTTTTGGATTGTGACCTCAGTTCAAAACTCAAATTGTGAAGTATGGACATGAACTAGTTCATTTTGATCTGTGAAGTATGAACGTGAACACTGGTGTCCATATTCTGAGTGTTGAAGGACCATGTCGCCCAGTGCAAAGGTGTGGCTCCTTTATGTTTTTAATAGTTTTTGGACAAAAAAAAAAAGTAGGTCCATGGCCCAGAGGAACAAGTTACATCAGGCTGTTGCAACACAGAGAACACTGGATCAGTTCATTGTTGTATGTGGGATGGATATAGAATATGTCCCTTATCATTTAATTGGTCAAACATTAACCATGCAGCTTTTATACAGTAGAAAGGAAAGAGGATGGGTGGCTGAATGGCTTATTCTTGTAGTTGCTGTCCCTACTGCCATTCAAATTGCCCTGAGGCCTCCTTCTGTAATATGATACCAGCAGTTTCAGATTCACTATGGAAACACTGTTCCTCAGTAACAAAGCAATCAGTGTTTAGCATGTAAAAAAAATGTCTTGAAGCTGTCTTCTGCCTTTACTAAAAATGACTTGCACACATCTTTACTTGTTTGCTTATAGGATTCAGATGTTTTGCTGCTCTGGATGAGATCAGTCAGTCATGTACAATGTTCATAATATATCAGCCCAGTCGCCAGAAGAAAATGTTTGCATTGTGCGTTTCTGCAAACAATGAATATGTTTCATTTAATAAAGTGACATACTGCATAAGCTGACTTTGTCATCAGGAGTTGGAGGAGATGGTGGATGGTGTGTCACCTAGGCGAGACAGCTGTCAAACTGCAGACAACTGTTCAGAACAAACCATCAAACACTATTCTGTTTATTTATTTATTCATTTTCTATTATTTTTTTTAGCAACATATCGCTGCATTTCCCAGTGGTGTTTGAGCCCCAATCCTGGGTGTTTTTCACGGCCACATCCCAGTGTATTTTTTACCAGCACTTTGCAATGTTTGAGCCAGTGAACCAGGCTGTTTTTCACTAACGTATCCTAGTGTTTCCCAGCAGAGTTTGAGCCCCGAACCTTGGTGTTTTTTTTCAACCTGTCCTTGCTTTTCCAGTGGCTTTTGTGTCACAAAACATGGGTGTTTTGAGCCAAAACATGATCTTTTCCTAATCATACCTTCCAGGTTTTTGTGAATGTAACACATCCGTAGTTTGCAGAAACATACAATATGAACATTTTCTCTGCCAACTGGATTGAATTCATACTGAAAGTCAGATGTATAAACTCCTGCCAGAGCTTATAGACTCACATAGGCTATTATATGTGTTCACTTACTGCTGGAGTTAAATGGAGTTCAAAGATGTGAATGTAATGATTTGGCCTGCCGTCTGTTGGTGTCTTTGTGAGCTTTTCCATTAACACCACAGAATTAAAAACACTTACATCCACTTACTTTGTGTAGTAACATAAAAGTCATAAAAAATAAAAGTATGCAGATTCTTGAGTATATAGGTCAAAAGATGAGATGGCATTCTCAGTCTGTTGAAAGGACAGTCAGTGGGTTTAAGAGGGATCAGAGGTTTGCAGTTGGCCGTATCCGGTTTAATTTAGCATCTTGGCCTCAGTAATGAGTGTCCTTCACATCACATTAATGGGAGTAAGATACAGGAATGAACAGGACAGGACTCACTCTGGAGGACACAGAATAAAACCAGACACAGTATAGCCACCAAGCCAATGTCAGTGTTTTCTTATGTGGAGGAGAGTCATGGCGTTTCCCAGGGATGATTCTTGTATCAACTACGGGAATGCTCACATTTCTCGTTGGCTTATTGGATTTCTTATTTAATAAAAAAAAACTTTCTCTAAGAAAGTTTTAGGAAACCAGCTTTCCCCTGTGCTCATACATCATAAATACATTGCTCATATCACCACTTTAATAATGTACAAACAAATGTACTGCATGCATTTAGAAATAACACCCAATGAAAGGTTGTCCTTGGATTTTTCAAGCAAAGTAATGGTTGTTAGTTGTCTTGTAGAGACATTTAAGTATCATGTGTGTTGTTTCCCTGTTTTACTGCAAGGAATCATTAGACTCAGAAACACGCTTCTGGTTCAAACAGAAAACAGCCACCACATTACAGAGAAAATCAGGTTCCTCACTCATTTTCATAAGGAAAGCCCCAGGAGTTCTCAGGCAATATTATAGCATTGAAGGGAAGGCATGGACGTGAAACTCAAACTAAATGTATGCAAATTTCAGATGTGTGTAGCAAACACTGACAAATGAAATCGTAGGTGTCTCACTGATTGAAATCTGGTCCACAAGGAACTGAGCGTCTTTGTCTTCTGAACAGCATTTAACAGCATCTGGAGAAACACAAGCTACATATGACATAGCGCTCAGTGACCGAGCAGGATCCTCTAGGGCGTAAAAATTAAGTTAACTTGAAAATGTCAAAACTGCAGTTCCTTAAAAGGCCACTTGAGGGCTGGCTCTGGAGGACAGTGAGTCCCCATAGATGCCCATGTTAAAAATGTTAAATGTCTGACTTAACTGCAAAAATAAGCATGTTTTGTGACAACTGCACAGGGAGTACATTTTGATATAAGTCACCAGTTTACATTTTTATCAAGGCTTAAGGCCTTTGCACACTGATTCCATTTTTTTCGGATGCATTTTTTTAATCTGTCATCCAAAAAAAATTGTTAAGCTACTCACAGAAGCCTTGCACACTGATTCCGATGCGTTTTATTATTCTATTCATTGTGAAAATTGGCAATACTTGACAAAATGAGAAGACACATTTCCTCCTTTGTGTCCTTTGTCATACCTCCTATGTCATACCCATCTGGCTGTCACCACTCCCTCTCTGTCTTGCCTTTGGCAATGCACCTGCATAAAGGGGCGGAGCTGTTCCCCTGTCTGTCTCCACATTCTGTGTGCGGTCCACATCCTCCTCCTCTTCATCATCATCCACTTGAATATTACTATCTGACCTGCTGAACGTGAGCTATCTGAGTTATGAAATAATTCTGTGACCTCTGTTCCTCTGTCTTGTTGAGGATGTATCCTGCCGCTACATTTTCTTCACTGATTCTAGGTCAAACAACTCTGGAAAGGCGCAGAAAATTGAACCTGTTATGAAATTTTTTATGATGGGCGAAAGTTTTGAACTCAGTGTGCAAAAGTGATTGACACAATCGTATCACAATCGTGAGGTCGTATGCAACAAAGACGAAAAAAGCGGACTCTGTGTGCAAAGAGTCTTAAAGTTACGCACAATTAAGGGAGGGACTGCTTTGAGTGATAAGGTCCCTGCAAGGTGTCGCTACTATCTGGGAGTCAGATCCACCCTAGCTCCTCCACCGCTCCCTCTTGTTCAAAGGTGGTCACTTCTGGCTCCAAAAACCCAAGATAGGGACAGCTGAAGTGCCGAACTTGATCCATGTAAATAGGAGTCCACAAACCAATGGGTGATATCAGGGTAGCTCATCCATTATATTGTTATTGTGAGTGACTAGTGACTAGGTCTGCGCAGCGGATATGGCCAGTCACAGCACACTAGGACGTAAATTGAAGCAAATGTAAACAGACTACAGTGTGCTGAGACTTTTGTCAAGTGCAAGTAGCCTACGGCAAACACACAATTCTTCTCAAGGAAAGCCTTAAGATCACTTTGTTTCTTTTGCGAAAATAGACCGTCAATGTCATTCAACAATGACATGATAGCGGCTTTAACAGAAAGTTCCACATCAGCTGCAGCCATCTCGGTTGTTTTTGAAAATCCCTCAGCAGCGCTCCTCTTTACAGTCTTCATCTCAAACACCCCCCATATTTAATAAACCATGCGTTTTCCAAAGTGGAGGGGGACCACACACATCTGTCATCACAATGTTAAATGAGCAGCCTGTGAGCAGATACATTATCTACTTGCTGTTTTCACTTGTATAGATATGGGCACTAAACTATTAGATGACAGAGCAGTAGATCTGATTGATGCCAGGCAGCGGACCCCATTGATGTCCAATTGAAGCATGTTAATTAACTGTATCATTATTATACATTGTAGTTTCATCGAATCAGCAAAGTGTGATAAATTGTTATCCATTTTCATACGCGTCAGACTGTCTCTCATAAATTGAGAAATGAGCCCATTTTGTCACAAGGCAGATGGTTGCTGTGTAATGCCGGTAATGAAGAGAAAGGTTGCTTCTCAGTTCTCACATTTCTGGACATTTTCTCAGCGTTACTATCCAGTGCTGCGGCATTAGATATCCATTGAGTCTACGGTGTGTGACAATGACACATCTCTTGGGTACTTCACATGCTTCAATCTGAGGCCTGAATTTATTATGAAAATGTAGAAGTAGCTCTTTCTAAGTCATCTTTGTTTACACAAATTTCCAAAGTAGCTCATCAAAAATTGAGGATTGATGGTTTAAAACTGGCAAGAAACTGTATTCTTATTTTTTCCTCCATGTTATGTCCTTTACTGGCATCAAGGTGAGCATTTTTATTCTGTGTGCGGCATGCAACACAGCATGCCTTTGGAGAAGGGAACAAAGAATAGTGGGCACTGGGCAGCATCTGTTCAGGGAGAACGAATGCTGGCATCATCCCAGCAGGACGCCAGCTTCCTGTTTGTCTGCAGCTCTGCTTTGAAAACCCCCGACTCACCTTGCCTCGTCGCTAATATTTTTCGGCAACACCTGATGGCAGAAAGGTGCGAGCAGTCCCCACGGTAACCATTGGCTCAGGATCTTTGATTCCGCTCTTTATCCTCAAGTCCCTCACTCACCATTATCACTCCTCTGGCACCGATCGCCTGCCTCCCTGTCATCTTCCAGTAAAACTTATAAATGACTCTTATTGTTTCAGACACAGCTAATGATTTATTTACAGCATCTGCTGTGCCCATGCAGGCTTAAAATTAGCAACAGTTTCACCAGCAAGTGTCTGAAGGTAGGGTTGCTCTGAAATCTCCATGTTCTGGGCTTCTGGCTTGTTAATAAGTACAGCAGAGTCCCAGGAGTGAATGTTGCCCGAGGACAAAATAAAGAACAAATATATTATAATTAGGAATCAACTCTTATCCGATATATAGCAAAACAAAATGTCAAGCATAGTGTTGCTTGTGGAAGAATATTAGCATCAGTGAACCTTGCCTCCTAGAAATTACGTTTACTACTAATTTGTTTTCCAAAATACTTTTAATAGAAATAATAATTGCTGCCTCTATTATGATAAGGAAGTGCTCCTTTTATTGAGTTTTATGGGTTTTTGTTATACAACGTTATTAATAAATCAGAGCAAGGGAATGACAGATTTCTACATGTAGTAGCTCCAGTATTAAACTGGGTTATCCCTATGTTTCCTGGGTTCTATGTTTCCCGGGTTCTATGATCCCCGCTTACCACCCAAAAAGGGTTCTATGTTTCCCGCTTACTAAAAAACACGGGAAACATAGAACCTTTTTTGTGTAAGCGGGGAACATAGAACCTTTTTTGGAGGGTTAAGTGGGGAACATAGAACCCGGGAAACATAGATACGCTCCCTATTAAACTATAAGCCACTGACATTATAACATTTAGATATACAGTAGAAAGGTTTAGGAAACAAAACAGTGGTTTTGGTTGAATGTCAAAAAAGAAACCATGTCCGGTCTCAAGCTTTAAGTCACTTCAGTCTTAAGGACTTAGGTTAATATTGAACCTTTAACCTCAAGGGCTATGATTTCCTAAACATAACCATATAAACTATCAGCAATACTTTGGTAGCCACGAGTGGGAGTTGTATTGAAAGAGGGGATATTGTAGAGAAAAGACAGGAAATATATTGCTGTTTGTTGAACACTTTGCAGGATAGATATGAATCTTGTGAGTTGGCAGGTAGTTAAATGAAAAACATTACTCACCATGTTGATGAAATTTCCATTATACTTTGCATCAAATTTCTCCCAAAACACATTTTATATTGCAAATTAGTATGGGATGTTGAGACAGGGTTGCTTACAGAAATGCTAACTGACCGTTAAGCCCGACTCCACATTGTTGTTGTGCTTGACAATAAGCTTCACATTTTGGCACATATGCAATTACCGATGATATCTTTCTTCAACAGTGTGTCCTTGATTTTAGACAGAGGTCAACAAAATGCAGCCTTCGCATTTTTAGGTGACAATTATTGACTTTGCTGACTGAAACAGTGTTTTGTACCAGCTGTAGCTAATTAAGCTAACGATAGCATCGTTGCAAACACAGTATTCAGCTGACTTTTTAATGTTTACAGCTAACTCATATTGTAAATGTTGTAATGTAGGCTGACCAAACGTCCTCTTTTGTCCTCTTTTGTCCACTTTTCACGTCCCGTCCGGGGCATCCGGGGTTTTTTTTATAAACTGATGATAATGTCCGGTTTTCCGTGTGTTTGTGTGTGTGTGTTAGAGTGCGGCACGGGCAGCATATTTCTGTCCGAACCTGAACCGAGCCCGACATTATTTNCCAGCCAATGTCTGTGTGTGTTATGTTCAGGTGTTGTCACGTAAATAACAGTGCCCAAGCAATAAACAGGACAGACAATAGGATTTTATTTATTTTTACACTACATTTTCACTGAAAGCTGACCGAATCCGACCCGAGCCCGAATACAATTTATAGCTACATTTTTGACCAAACCCGTCGGGTACCGTCGGGCTCAGATCGCCACACTCTAGTGTATGTATGTGTCCCCTATTGGGGCCTATCTGAATTTCTGTCTTTGAGAGATATTATTTTGTAATATAACTGAATTTTCTATCCATACATATAAATTTTAAATATATTAAAATTATAAGGCATCTTTGAGTAAACTGCGAGTATCATTTAAGTAGGCTATGTCGTGTCCTCTTTTTTGGAAATCAAAATATGGTCAACCTATGTAATGTAAATAAACTGCAATGCTTTGTTTGATTTGTTCTTTGCAGCTGTAGACCTAGTTTGTCCTAGTAGCCTAATATAAGAAAAAATGTAATGTAAGGTCAGACTGTTATTTTGTTCTGACATATATTTTGCTTCTTGGCTAGGTTACTGGACATGCTAACGTTGTATCTTAGAGCAAACAAACACACTGTTAAATCCACTCCTTACATTTTTGCTCTCGTGTTTGTGTTTTTACAAACCTTCAGAGCCTGTTTACACCTTGTATTAAAATGAGTATCAGTAACCTGAACACCAGTGGACAGCCAAGTCACATTACTGTTCACACCTGTGTCTGTCATGCATGTCCAGCTGACCAACTGTGTTCAGATTTTGTTACTATCTATATTATGTCACTTACACTAGAGGGTCAAAGGGCCCAGTGCACAATTATTGCGTCCACACTCCCGCCAGCACCTTGCTAGCTTGCTTGCTTAAAGTGTAAAGTGCACTGTCACCAAAACACCCACCACGTCCTGCACATAGACAATGCATGTCCACTTGCTCCCACTGTACAAAACTGAGTCAAAATACTGCGGATATGGCCGCTGCCATCTTGTGCCAGTGAGGTCTTTTGGAGCCAGCGTCTGCATGGTAGCAATCTCCATGGTACCGAGCTCCCACCTATACCAGTCGCAAGCAGCATTGGTGATCACGAGCATGCTAATTGGTACAGTACGCAGCTGTCAATCATGACACCAAATGATATAGCCTATAATAACTAATAAAAACCAAACTTATCAGACACCTGAACACTTGAACATGGCCCCCTGGTGGCTGGCTGCAGTATAGACTTTATGACCCATACTGCAGCCAGCCACCAGGGGGCAATCAAGATGTTCTGGTTTCACTTTAAGCCGTTTGAGCGGTTAAGTCATTCATCTTTATCATACAGTCTATGATCCTGCTCTGTATTGATGTAGTTCTGATGTAGTTCTTGTTGGGGGCACATCAAGACGTGTTAGCATTTAGACTAAAAAGATATGTGGTCAAATGCGTCCCAGACCATCTCGGCAAGCGGTTTGAGTGATCGAATCACTATGCATCATTGTGACTACTTGTATTTAATACTGTCCACTTGTGATCGGATCAACCAAGATGCATGTTAATACCAGATGTGCTCATAGGGCTCTCTTTGGAACTCTTTAAATGTCAAAAATAGAGATAAACAGTAAATTCTTGTTGTTTCCTTATGTTTTACTGCACCCTAGTCAATGAGAAGATCAACAAATTATTCACTACACTAACATTAGCCTATATGAATATTACCTGCCATTCCCTTTTGATTTTAAGCATAATTGTGTTTATGTGATGGCCTCATGAAAACTTTACAACCATCCAACAATTGTAATATTGTTTGTGTTACACTTCACTTCCTTAATTCACATATGCATGGAAAACAATTGCTATTGCCACAATCGAAAGCAGTCCTCGATCCACCCAAGCAAGTCTGTGTGTTAGCGATATATTCAGTTAGAGTATCAACATTTGTTAACCGAACTTTCTTCAAGACGTGATAATGCTCAAGGGATTTCAGCTCTCCCAGTAAAGGAAAGTAACTGTGATGCCAGCGTTCTGTTTTTTAATCTATCAGAAGTTTTCATTCAGATTAATGTAGCTTCGCTCATTTAATTGACAGTATAGATTTTCCTCCAGTGTTTAGCTTGCTATGATAGCAAAGGCAGAGCACCATTTAGATCAAGCCCTAAGCATAAAATATGTAAATGACAATATTCCCTTAATGTTTCAGTCAGGGAACAATAAAGAAGACAGGAGTCTGTGGGAAATATAGAGTCTGGTTCTTTTGTTCATCTGGTTTCAAATAAAATCTCATCTCCCTCTGTGGGGAAAAGGAGTCACTGATTAGACTGTTACCGTTGCATAAGTGCTTCATATGATACATTTTCAATTAACAGAACATATTCTTGTTTTGGTATTTCAAGGAATACTGTTAAATTGTAAGGATGAACATGAGAAATGAAACTTGACCCAAAGTGTCCGAAATTTGACCTTCACTGTGCAGAATGATGTATGTTCAGATTCTGACACATTCATGAAAAGTGGAAAGTTTCTCTAATTTCCTTAAATCTGAGTTTAAAACATGTATGGGCAAGATTTTGTGACCAATCATTGTGATGTGGACACCCTAAACACCCAGTGCACACACACTGAGACCAGACTTTTCAGTGAAGTATAGAAGGTACTCCTGTCCAGCAGTTCAACTTTTAAATGAAAATATTTGCATATTCATAGATATAAGATTTTTCAATGATGGGGCAGAAGTAGATTTTTAAGGAAAAACCAGACAAATGATTATTCAAAGCATAGCATTTCAATATAACTTATGTCTGGAGGGGCTATTTAAGAAATGAATAAAACATTATGAAATGAATAATACGTGTAAACACAGACAAAAATAACTGAAATTGTCAAGTCCAATATTTTTTAACAAATGTATCTCATTATTATGAAATGTTATTTAATCCTCCTTCTTAGAGTTGATTGCAGGCAATTTAAATTCATTCCAGCTGTTTTATTAATCACCATTTTTATTTCACAATACCATTTTCTCAATTTCATAACGCAGCTTTTCATCACAAAGTCTTTGTCTCCTCGTTATGAGAAAGCGTGTAGGGGCCAGTTCTGTGTTCGCTGTTGCCTCAACCTGAATTAGTGGCCATTCAGTGAGCGGTACTGTGAAATAAAAACAGACTTTGGAGAAAAAAAGGCATTCGTAATTATGAGCTGAGATAAAAAGAAAAAGTCATCATAATTAATTTTACAATTTCATGTCATTTATGTAATATTGAACACTTTCAGTTTCCATAGCAACCGGAGGAATCAGAGTTACAGTAGCACATAGGCACGGAACAGATAAAGTAAATAATCATATAAATGTCACTACACTACATTAACACATGAGTTATCTACCAGGGCTGTCATTGAAAGTGATGCCATGTAATTTGAAAGAAGTGTGTGGTTTTTTCAGTTGATGCACTGAAGCCATCTTTGTTTCCAGAACAACAGATCTTACAGTACACAACAGGGTCTCTGAAATGACACATTTATAGAGGCAGGATGATGAAAAAGCTTCACAGGCTCATTCTTGTTTAAGGGATCTGGTGTTGTTGAAAAATTGTGTTTTCAGGCCGGCATTTTGTTTGATTTGTGTTTTATAATAAGCGCACGAGAAAAATTGCTCATAAAATGCAGAGAGGTTCAGGTAAATGTTGTGAAAAACACCTTTTAATGGTTCTGAAAATGGGCGCGCGGTCACCCTCCTTACTTTTCCAAGGTCGATGAAATCTCATCTATGAGCTTACAAATGCAGCTTTCAACATCCTACTGCTGGGTAGGGAGATTTAAGACTTTACCACTTGCTGTGCTACAATTTTCATATCATTTTTCACACATCTCTGCTCCATCAGGCGGTCCTGTCATCAGTATTTCATCATTCGCTTATTTTTTATTGTGAAAAAAGTACATCCATGCTGGGGTTGTAATCCACATTTAAATTTAAAATTTAAAAGTAGGAGTGAATCCAGCCTTCATTATGTCATCCACGTTATACTGAACAGTAAATATAAAGCAGAGGAGGTGTTTATATTAAAGCAGTTTAGATATACTGTCAGCAAGAATATTAAAATGCAAAGCATGTCTTATTAAAATGAGTGTTGTTATCTCTTAAGTTCTGCCATTAGTGTGCCGTGCGATTAAAAGTATAACCAGCAATATTCAAAGAGTGTCGCGTCAAACGAAAGCCAAAGTAATCAATTTAAATTTTGGGCACAGGCTCTCCTCAATACTCCAGCTTTGTATGAACCAGTTAATTCAATCTGGCAATCTATTAGCTCTGAGACGTTGTTATTGGAAAAACACTTTGGAGGCCCGTCTACAGACGGTCATGGGGCCATGAATCAAAACATTTTTGTTGTGTGCAGAGGAGAGCCTAATAGCTGCTTTTTAGAAACCAGTCCGCCAAACAGTCAACCCAGAGGCTTGCAGACAGAAATGTCATGTCTTGATGAATGGCTGTCTTTGTGCTGTGCTCCCCATACAAGTTTACCTCATGCTATATCATAAATCATGATAAATTGGGTCTTTGGTGGTAGTATAGGCTAATTATTTCCTCATTTCATTCCCCCCCTGTTGTGTTTCTGGAGTACATTTTAATGTCCTGAACGTCCAGTGCTCAACGGTTGCGGCCGTGTTCCTCCCCATATGGATTGTTTTATGTTTTACTATCCTTTTTGCCAGTCACCAGCCCAATCTGGTCACACAGAGCGGGAGATTTTATGACTGACTCTCAGTGTGACATCCAGTATTATGGAGACTGATTAGAATAATAGCTCTGCAAAGGTCTGGCGGCCTGCCTGCAGGCTCTGCTCCATGCTACAATCATCTCAACACAAACTAGAGCAGCTACATCTCTGCTGCAGACAAGCAGGGACTGATCCTGAAAGGCCTCTGTAATAAAGGACAGACAGAGCTGTGATAAAAAAAAAAAAAGTATCTTATCTTACCACTAAGAGAGACCCTACAGCTCCTGCTGTAGCTAAGAGTTTCCTCTCCTCATACAACAGTTCGTATGATATCCTGCAAACTACTACCACACAAATGGCGTTACATTCTGACTGTAATGTTAGGTAGCCTAATCAACATTAAGTTATGGAGGTTAGGTTGAAGCAAGTTAAGTTATTTTGGTTTGGTTTAGAAAAAAAAAACATGCTGAGGACATACCTTAAAGTGACTTAAAATTCAAACAGTTCCAAACACTGGTCTCCTGGGGGAAGTCCTGTGTTTTGCAACCCATCCACCACCCTAACCTGCCTCCTAACCAGACCACCCGGGCCTGCTTCCTTCTTTACTACCATCAGCCCGCATGGTCATGTGATCGCAGCAAAACGTACGAACAGTTAAAGGTTATGTAACCACTGTTCATACTGTGGCATGTTATTCATACATCAATAAACTATAACTATTAAATGGAAGGATGTTTTGCTGCCTCTACAGCAGTTACAGGCTGAGAAAAATAATTGAATTCACTGTGCCGACTGCCAGCAACTACTGGCAACTTTTATGGTGGAACATTTACTTGTGGCATCAGTTGACAACGTGAACAGACCTCAAATATCAATATGATAACTGTGACCATTCTGTTTGTTTATATTTTCTCTCTTGAATGGATCTTTAAGCATTAAAAAAATGAATGTGAATTTCAGCCGGTACTGTATATACTTTAATCCTCACTTGGAGAAAAAACATGGCAGAGCATCATTCCAGTGTGCTCCAGCAGCACTAAACCCCTACTCTTACCTGTCAAGGACTCAATCCACAAACCCACTTTTTTTGAATAGAGACTCTTACTCCAGCCTGTTATATTTTTTTAACTGAAAATTTCACCATGCATCACTGTTAGAGAGATGCAAATGTTCCTCTGTTCACCAGTGAAGAGGAAATAAAGCAAAGCTGGATGGAGCAGTGAGTGACAACAACATTGCCTAAATTTAAAAGTACTGTGGAAACACTTACTGGATCTACAGTCTAGGTACCTGTCCATAGGGGTTACTTTTAGTTCTAAAGTTACTATACCAAAAGGTTTTTGTGGAACTGGGGCTTTATGGTGCCTGTGTGCATGTTGCAATTATGGCTAATTCTGGACTGTTGTGATTGGACTCACTGCATCATCTTTAATGTTTCTTAAGTAACAAAAATACTTAAGATGCATGTAATATTACCTGATGGTACGCAATAGTAGAAGACATGATTTTATGGCACCAGGTAGCCTAAAAATCTGCTGGTTTCACTTCAGAAATAAAGTCCCATTTTAGCTTAATTCTTTGTCCCATTTTACCTGAATGCATTAAGTACTCCCTCAAAACCCATTTCCCATAAAAAGTAAAGTGGATCCAGTGTATAAGGTACACTTTGCTTTTACTGGGTTGGACCCCTTTGGCCTTCAGAACTGCTCTAATTCTTTGTGGCATAGATTTAACAAGGTGCTTGAAACATTCCTTAGTGATTTTGGTCCATATTGACATGATAGCATCACACAGTTGCTGCAGATTTGTCAGCTGCACATCCATGATGTGAATCTCCAGTTCCACCACATCCCGAATGTGCTCTGTTGGACTGAGATCTGGTGACTGTGGAGGCCGTTGGAATACAGTGAACTCATTGTCATGTTCAAAAAGTGTTTGAGATGATTTGAGCTTTGTGACATGGTGCTGGAAGTAGCCATCAGAAGATGGGTACACTGTGGTTTCTGAAATACTCAGAGCAGCCCGTCTGGCACCAACTACCATGCCACGTTCAGTCACTTAAATCACCTTTCTTCCCCATTCTGGTGCTCGGTTTGAACTTCAGCAGGTCGTCTTGACCATGTCTACATGCCTAAATGCATTTAGTTGCTGCCAGTACTCTTAATACCATAAATAGAAAATCAACATGCCACATGACTTATTGCAAGTTCCGGGACCAGTGATTTTTACACCTTAGTTATCTCACACCAGTCAAAATTATTGTTTCATGCCAAGGGCATTTGAAGCAATAATGCAACGGCATGTTTGGTGACTGGCTTCTAATATATAAAGAACGTAAAACCTTAATTGTCCCATTTTAAGTGATGTCCCAAATTACCTGAATTCACCCTAGATATTTGCATGTATCCAGCAGGGGTTATAAAATCTGCTTACATATATATGTGTGTGTGTGTGTTTGTTGTAGTTTCTCATAGTTTAATGTACGTTTTATTAGATATTGAACAAAGTAGGATCTAAAGAGCACGTTCTGAGATATGCTGACTAATTCTGACAGACAGCGGAGAAATTTTAAGCCATAGTCATAATAGTAGTGGAGGTTTGTGCCAACCATCATGTGTGGTGTTTTGATTTGTTGGTGAGTGTTCTGACTCACCTGCCATCAAAAGTTCATTATCACTGTGCTGTTCCAAAACACTGACGTAAGGTTCTTTATGTGCAGACTTTCTTTTTCTGTTGAAAAAGAAAATCCTGATCCTATTAAAAATGCCCAACCATTGTGAATGGCAGCTTCTGTAGAAAATCCTCATATTGCCAATGTACCTATTGGAGGTCAAACAATTCTTTAGAAACTGTGAAGAGGCAGCAGAGCACAACGCATAATTACGCCGGGTCTCTTTTGTTAAGAGCAGATTGTTGCACAAAATTCAGCCAGTATAACACATCTCTCCTAATCAGGATCTATATCTCTCCGTCTCTCTTCCTCCTCCTCTTTCTCCTATACCACCTTCTCCCACTTATGTGTAGCTTCTATCTTACCGTCTGATAGATGCTGCCACTTGACTCCGTCGCAGATAGACCCATTTATATCTCTGTGTCTCATCCACAGAGATAACACACACTGACAAATTTCTCATGTTGAATCTAAAGTGATGTGCTGGATGATGCACAGTCATCATGACCATTACAGTCACACACATTAGTGACTTATCATTTGGTTTGATTGATTGACAGTAAAAAAAAATAAAAATCCAGCACTGAGATATCACTCAAGCATTTTATTCGAGTCACGGTTGGACAGTACACAAGCCATGCAGAAACAAGGCATTATGTAATTTCTCCCACATCAGTTTTGCTTATGCACAGAGCATCTGCAGCTCATTCTACACTAATTAATGACATTCAGAAGTAGTAAATGTACTTTCCTCAGCATCAATCGGAATCAGGGACAAATTGAATAGCCTTTTTAATCTGGCGGTGTGTGTGTGCACATACAAGATGCAGACTCAGAAGTGTTTGTGCTCAAGAGCCACTGAAGGTTATGTTTTACAGACTGGCAGCCAAATGAACTGTCACATAAACATTGCCTCAGTTCTGTCTCATAAATATTTTTGCTTCAGTCTGAAAAGTGAGATTTCAAAGTGACAATGTGGGACACAGTGACTGTTTGCCACCAGCTGGCCCTGGTTATTGTGTATTTGAACATGTGTACATGTACACACAGTGTGCCCCTTGTTTTTGTGTCGCTTTCTGTTTTCACTTTGTTATTAACCTCACAGCAAACATCCATTGCCCTATTATTCTGTCCTCACTCCGCCTGACCCTCCTCTGGTATTAGAGAATATTAGCGTATTTCTTGCGTCTGAGTAAACTGTTGTTAAAGGCAACGATTGTTTGCTTCTCTAAATCCTGTGAGATCCAACAGTAATTCCACAAGAGGAGGAGAAGTCTGATATTGTGAGCAAATACTCCCAACATAAGATTTTTGCTGAAAGACTCTGGGGAAAATGGTTCAGTACAAAATAAACTGAGAAGTAACAGCATTTGTAAGACAGTCTTAGACTCTATTCCCAAACTGTAACCAAATAAACATAGATGTAGCCACAGTGCAAGATAAAAAGGTATTTCTATCATAGTCCACAGGCATACAAGTCCAGCTCTGCTTCATCTGTCTGATCCCCGATGTATTGTTTCAAAGCATGTATGTATCCTTTGTCGGTAATGCCATGTCTTTCAGTCTAGTGCATTGGTATACAATACGGGTATAGACTGCAGGTAATTGCAGTCTATTGTTAAATGGAATTCAAATCATCTCATTATAGCTACATTTGTCTGCTCTGCTCAGGATTTGCTGCTCTGCAGCTTTGAAGATGGAAATGTAGGGGTTTTATTACATTATGGCCGTTCTCCTGTGAAGTGCATTTCCTGTTCTGCCGTCCCTGAGTGAAAGGAAAGTCACCGGGAGCTTCAAAAGCCGGGATACATGATCTACATGCTAACATATTCTGCTCAGCCACCTGCGCAAAAAGCACAAACTGAAATGCCGTTTCAGTGTCCATGCTGCAGAACGACTGCTCAAAAAAAGAGAGACATGCCAAATTTCTGTCAGCTCTGTAACAGGCAGACAGTATATAGCAGTGCAGGACTGAACAAACCAGGAGAAAGAAAAAAATCACCCCAGGGGAGAAGCTTATCATGGCATGGTGTTCCCTTTGTGCCACCATATCACACTGTCATGCAGAATGCTGCCAACCCCACTGCTCCTTTGAGCCACAGAACAAGAGACCTTGTAAACCTTTTTTTCTTTTTTCGCTTTTGGTTTGAGTTTAAAAGGCCATTTGTCTGCTCTGGTGAAATGTCAACCTGTGCACCAGGATCTTTTGCTGAATGTTAAAAATGTCGTCTCATCTTTTGTTAAGTTCTGATATGAAATCTATGACTCATTTACACAGGCGTGAGCTTTTAATCCAGTCTATAATAAAGTAGTTATTGATTTCTTTATCTATTGTTACAGTGACAATGTGTTAACAATATGACAGTGTGAAAGTCATCGCTCATAGTGACGATCCTAACAACATGATCTCATCCATTTTATTTTTATCATATTTTGGCACTTGGGCAGAAGCTCCTGGCTCTTTTGCATTGTATCTTCTTGACACAGAAGGTTTTGACAGTTAGGTTTAGGCAACAAAACTACTTGGTAAGGGTGAGGAAAACATTGTGGTTGAGAAAGTTGGTCTGGTGGGCTCCTGTTTAATGGTATCCAACATAGCCGCCAGGACACAAAGGTTCTCATTTTACAGCTAAACAGTACACTAAAATATGTTTCTGAAAACATTTGAGGCAAGACAGAGGCACTGCAGTAACAGTATCTTGATTCATATTTGATCAGCACTGCCTGATTGACATGATTTATGACTCCTTGTCTCTGATTGGTTGTTTTTGTTCACGTGCAGTAAGGTCATTAGAAGTGGTACAGGGCAATAGAGTTCACCAAGGAATGTGATTTTTTTCACAGATTATCTGTATCATTTAGTGCTGTGTGAAATATAGTGACACTTTCAGCAAATATGAAAAACATTATTTTTTTAGAGGTTACCAGTTGTAGCTTTAATGTATCACTTATAACAGTGGTTCCAACTGGTCCAGCCACGGGGTCCAGATTTATCCTTAGTTATTAGTTCCAGGTCCACACAGTCTAATATACTCAGTGTCATACTAGCGTTTGGCCATGTCGTAGAGCTAGTTTGCTGTCTCTGATAAGTAGCGGTCCATTGGTTACTCACTCTACAGCAAGAAACTGCACTTCAAAATAAAAGCTCTGGGCCAAGACAGTGCCATTCTACTTCAAAATAAAGTGTGTTTTGTTGCAAATTTGACACTTATGCGAGTCATTTGCGGTCCAATCAGAACGGACCAGCAACCCACAGTTGGACTGTGACCCACCAGTTGGGAACCACTGAGCTGTAATATTAGAGTAATAATATATAATCATATGGGACTCACATTTCTGTAGCAGTTGATGTAATGTCGCCCTAATGTGTCACGCCCCGATGCGTGACAACATATAGTTTATCCTCACATACATGTTTTGATTTTCTCCGAACATTTCTCCTCTCCTTTCTGACATGTTTGAATAAGAGAAAAATGGTGTTAAGACAGTGTGATTTAACTTGTAGGGTCATGAATCCCAGAGTTTCCATACCTATGCTATGTGTCCTTCTACTACCTTTAAATGGAACTGCACTTTTGAGAATGGTGGTGGAAATTGATCACGAGCTTGAAAAGTCATGGAAAGTTTTGAAATTTTGTCCTTGAAAATGTGTGGGAGCCCTTGTAAATGTGTTTGGACTGAGCTTCCTTTGCCCTCTCCCAAAATCTGCTTCATTTAGACATGACCACAACCAGTACTAATCCTGTGAAAAGTTAAAATGAAACTACAAAAGTCATAATCAACATCATATAGTCATATTATCATGAGTGAATTTGGCCCGTTGCAAACCAAGGCAGTCACACAGTATGCATACATACATGATAATGTGTGTTGCCAATGAATAACATCTTAAATTCAGCTATGACTAATATAAATGTGTCCAATGATGAGTCACTTTTGCAACACGGCTGATGTCACCACAATCTTGCCCATGTGTTTCAGCCACTTTTGTAATTTATTAGATATTGATTTCATCCACAGAGCCCTTTCCTCTTGTCCTCTAGATTTACTCCCAGGAAACAAATTAACTTTGGAAATTGAGTTGTGATGATTTTGGACTCCAACACCCAAATGATGAGTATGACGCATCAAATTTCTCTGCAGTGTTTCTACAGTACTTGAGGTTATTTGCTGTATAAATATAATATGATACTGAGGCAAAATTTCCTCATTTGTTTGACTTGTTGCCGTAGTTGCTGATAGCAAAGTCTGTGTTGTGGCTTTTATTCATATTTGAGTTGCCACTGCTGAGTTTATTGGCTTTGAAAAAAACTGCAGTGGTTTCTCTCATGATTTATTCAAAAATAAATTTTTAGGGCCTGTCTGATATATATATATATATATATATATATATATATATATTTATATTAATATATTTCTCTGTCTCTGTCTCTCTGTCTCTTTCAGATGTAAATGGAGAAGCAGCAGTGTCACCAAGTGAAATTGGACGTCCATATGATTTTAAAGTGCTTTGCATTAAAACACAAACAGCATCACTTCTTTCTGAAGTAATCCATTACTGACAATTAATGTCAAACTGCACGCTGGAGCAGCTTCATGCTGCCTTGCTGGGTGAAACATTGCTAATGGAAAGAAAGCCTTATAAGATCCAGCTGGTCAAAACACACCTAAATGCAGCATAATGCCTTCAAAAGTGTCATGTTTATATCTGTTGACAGTGGTCTGCTGGGCGAGCGCTCTGTGGTACTTGAGTATATCTCGCCCAACGTCCACTTATGTTGGCCACATGTCTGTGCCTATGCGTAAGACTGCAAAAACCCCAAAAAACATCACCTTCACCAACATTCACACCCGCACCCTTAACCCACATGCCTTTGAATTTGTCATCAATGAGCCGAAGAAGTGCGAAAGTGCCGCTCCCTTCCTGGTCATCCTCATCAGCACCACGCACAAGGAGTTTGATGCGCGGCAGGCCATCAGGGAGACCTGGGGGGATGAGAGCACATTCACCGACATCCGCATCCTCACCATCTTTCTGCTGGGCAGGAACACGGACCCCGTCCTGAACCAGATGGTGGAGCAGGAGAGCCAGATCTTCCATGACATTGTGGTGGAGAACTTTATTGATTCTTACCACAACCTCACCCTCAAGACCATGATGGGCATGCGCTGGGTAGCTACCTTCTGCCCCAAAGCACAGTATGTCATGAAGACGGACAGCGACATCTTTGTCAACATGGACAATCTAATCTACAAGCTCCTGAAGCCCACCACCAAGCCAAGACGGAGATATTTTACTGGCTATGTTATAAACGGCGGTCCCATAAGGGATATGCGCAGTAAGTGGTACATGTCTAGGGACTTGTACCCTGACAGTAAATACCCACCGTTCTGCTCGGGCACTGGCTATGTGTTCTCAGCAGACGTTGCAGACCTAATCTTCAAGACTTCATTGCACACGAGACTGTTGCACCTGGAGGATGTGTATGTGGGACTGTGTTTGCGTAAGCTGGGTATACACCCGTATCAGAACAGTGGTTTTAATCACTGGAAAATGGCCTACAGTCTGTGCAGGTACAGACGGGTCATTACCGTGCACCAGATCTCCCCTGAGGAGATGCACCGCATTTGGAACGACATGTCCAGCAAGAAGCACCTGCGATGTTAGAGGACATGAGGCCCACTGGACAACTCTTTTTTTATTTCTTTTTCTTTTTGCCTTTTTCTCCTTTTCAATCTTCATCACACTGAGAAATGTAAAAACATTGAGGGCTGCTGCAAGTCTACATCCTGACACGTTTTCATTAACATCCATCTATGTCTATTTCTGCTGATTACGCCTCATGATTGTTAATGAATGCACGAGGCTTGTAAAGCGCATATTCTCATGCATAATTAAAATGTGGTGTTTGTTACTGAAAGTAATTTTGTTCATGTATTCCAGGTATACATCTAAGCAGAATATTCTTCATCATAAGCATTAAGTCAATCAGTATTAAAGGATCAGTGTGTAGGATTTAGGGGCATCTAGTGGTGAGGATTGCAGATTACAAACAACTGAAGCTTTTCCCATGTGCTAAGCGTGAGCTCCTGGTTAGTATTTCTTCAGTGTTCATTGCTGAGGACGTTTTTACCAGGAGCCAAACTGTCCTTTCCAAAAGTAATGTACCAGAGGTCTCATTTATAAACACTGCACATAAACATTACACGTACAAAATGAGGCCTGAAAGAGGCATACGCCACTTCCCATGCAAAAATTGTGATCTATAAAAACAGACATGATGGGAGAAACTTTTACCCATGCTTCTCTCTGATAACTTAAGATTCAGACATTCATGAGGTTTCTACCAGGAGCAGAATTATCCGCAGAGGTGTCTTCCTCTACAAAACTAACTCACCAGGTGATTAAAACCAGTAAACATACTATATAAAGCAGTGTCATATTAAAAATCAGTGTTCCTCCAACGCTGTTCTGTTCGTCACAAGCAGGCCACTAGACTAAGCACCTGCTAATATACGCTCACCTTTTTGCTCTGATAACTTAAGATTCAGTCATCCAGGAGGTTTCTGTCAGGAGCCGAATCATCCACTGTGGTCTCTAACTCTCCAAAACAAACAAACCTGGTGATTTAAACCAATGAAAACACTGTATATAGCAGTTTCACGTTCCAAATCAGTGTTTTTCCGATGCTGTTCGGTTCATCACCTGCTAAGCACCTGCTGATATGCGCTCACCTTTTTTCCTTGATAACTTAAGATTCAGACATTCAGGAGGTTTCTACCATGAGCCGAATTATCCACAGTGGTCTCTTCCTCTCCATATCAAACAAACCTGGTGATTTAAACCAGTAAAAACATGGAATAAAGCAGTTTCACATCAAAAATCAGAGCTTTTTCTATGCTGTTCGGCTCATTATGGAGGGGCTCTTAACTACAGTTGCTGATGCAAAATCACGTAACATAAATGGCCTTATCTAGAGCCAGCATTAGGTTGTCGGTTCTGGGCTACCTGAGAAACATGGCAATTGGAAGTGGAGGACTCCACGAAGGAGGACTGGCTCCGTGTGCACATATAAATGGTTCATTCTAAGGTAACAAAAACACAATTCTTATTTATTCTTCTTAGATTTTTATTATATACACTAAAGGAGACAGAGTTATTGTATTATATTCCATTTCTGCCAATAATGCCCCTAAATCATACACACTGGACCTTTTAGTCAATCAGCACTAAGCATTAAGTAGTGTGGCCTAAGGGTTAGAGAGAGTGTTTCAACCAGACGACCTTGTTTCAAGCTCTCACACTCACTCAACCGTCTGCCCTGCTAAAGTGTCCTTGAGCAAGACACTTGATCTCTACCAGCTGCATGGCTGCTGACTTAGCACCCTTATCTTCCTGCAGGAGAGCGAGCCAAAAGAGAACTCCTCTGCAGGAATCAATAAAGTATTAAATTACTACATTATATCTATAATATTCTACATTTTAAAAGTAACATTAACAAATGAAAGAAGAGCTCCCGAACAGTGGGAGCGCAAATAGTCAATATATCTAACAAAAAAACAGGTCGTCTGTCGAGGTAAAACTACATTTACACTCATGCTGCTCTTCCCTTTCTTCTTTATCATGAACACAGTCGGATACAAAGCTGAAAATAAGCCGCAGTGTATTATCAGTCTCTGAACAGACCGAGTTGAGAGATATATTTCAGTAAATCATTTTTTCTCTTGCATTAATGAAACCATGTAGCTGAATTCACTGGCTGCTCTTTTTTTTTTTTACAGATTTGCCTGTTTCTGTTTACATATTGTTATAATTTCACTGCCTCTTCTCTCTGAACAAGTCAAATGTATATTTTGTTTTTTAGATGCATTCTGTTTTTTCTGCTCTTTGACATTTTTATACTTGAGGTAATTGTGTGTCTCAGCTACCAGCTCCTCATTACTCCAGCTGCTGCTCTTGGTTATGTATGCTGTACGTCAGCAGCTATTTCAGCTCATCGCCTCCTCCACATATCAAGAGAAATACAGCATCATGTCGTGCAAGTATGAGTTTAACTGTAGCTAAGACCATTACAGATTGGATGTATCGTCAAATGTATCTGGCATATCAGTGATTACTAAAGCACTGCTACTGACATCATGGGAAAAAATGTGTTTCTCAGAAAAATGTGGCTTTCATGGCCAAATTTCATTTCTTTTCTTTTTTTGTTTCCAAAGGTTTTGTAGTATTATAAGCTGACGTGACATTTACTGTGAAAGCATCTATCCCACAAGGGGTTGTTGTTATATATTGTATGTTTTTTATATTAAAAAACAAATACTTGAATAATTAAAGTTATATTACTGCTTTCACTTGTCGCCTGCTTTGAGTTTCCTGTTACAGATTTACATTTATTGAAGGGTTTTTTTTTAACGTTGATGTGTTTGTAATTAAAGAGCAGGTTGTTCCACAGAGGTCACATATGGGATTATTTAAACAGATTTAGCTATTTAAAGCAAACCGACAACTTTGTGAATGACAGATTTGGCTACAGATCTTAAATTGCAGTGTAAGGGAATAAGCTGAAATGTAGTTTAAAGGTATACTACGCAGGAATTTTCAGCAAACAGCAGCTTTGAGCACTTGGCCATTTGCTTCACTATATTTGTGTCTGTGATTTTCATAGTTTCCTCTTGATGCGTGCTGCGTCATGTCTGGCACCTGGACCTCACCTGTGCCCAGGAACATCCCACACTAGGCAAAATAAGCGGAAAATAAGACAGGCAGAGGGCAGAGTCTCTGCAGATAAATGCACTGCCACACACTTGTAGTGGCTCATAAGTGATGATTGAAAATGATTACTTTTTGTTTTTTAAGGAAAATCCTGCACAGCAATCTCTCTCCATATTGTCAGTAACACAGTCATATCTAACCAGTGGCTACCATAAAGTGCTGGTCATACCAGACAAAGTAAGGCTCCAGCAACAACACTCTTTAGTGTATTGAACTAAGCAATGGTGCCTTTTATAGCTTATAATTTGAACCTTTCTTTTGTAAAAGGGAGAATGTGAAATTCCTTCTTTCAGAAATGACATAGTCTCACTTCAAAGCCATTTTAAGCAATTTCATAGTGCAGCTCATGATTTTTTTTTTCTGCAGTAAACAAATATATTGTCTTTTCATCCTCAAAGAGGGATCCCTCCTCTGTTGCTCTTCCAGAGGGTCTTTCCACTTGTATTTCTCCCTCTTAAAGAGGATTTTGGGGGGAGATTTTCCTTAAAGGAGCAGTGTGTAAGATTTAGAGGCATTTTACAGTGGGGTTGCAGATTGCAAATAACCGAATACCTCTTGGCTCAGCCCACGTGTAGAGATCCTACAGTGGCCTTCAGCTAGCAAAAAACATCAAGAGCCCTATATAGAGCCAGTGTTTGGATTGTCTGTTCTGGGCTACTGTAGAAACATGGCAGTGCAACATGGTGACCCACTCCCTATGAAGATATGTAGGGCTCATTCTAAGCTCAATTTCTGCCAATAGAAATCCTACACACTGCTCCTTTAATCAAATGGAGGGTCTAAGAATAGAGGTTGTCATATGCTGTGCAGATTGTAACGCCCAAAAATAATCTAAATAAAACTGACTTGATATGCTGTAAACTTGCCAAGTGCTGCTATGAAGAGAAAATACAGTGATGAGTTGCCTTTTGTAGCCAATATCTGCAAGAATGGGGCAAGGAGAATCTTGAAGGACCCCAACCATCCACATGACGGCCTTTTCTTCCTGCTAAGGTTGGCACTGATACCCCTTTTCCACCAACATGGAACTGGTTCAGTTTTGGTTCATGCATCTAATTTCGAACCATTCAGAGCATTTCAATCAAAAAAAAATTGGTTCAGAACCTGAAAAGTTGATTCTTAGTTGAAACCAAAAAAATTTCAGGTTTCCCTTGACCTAAAGTGTGAACCACAGTGACATCAGTGGGCGTGTCATATTCTTCAGGTTATAAAGAGAGGATGGAGAAGGCAACAATGGAGAAGTCAAGCGAAAAATCAGTCTTGTTTTTTTGGGTAAAAAGAAATATCTGTACTAACAGAACAAACGTTTGCAGGTCATCAACATAATCTGCAATTCTGCTACTATTGTTCACCTCTTAAGTGCACTGTGCAACGCCCTCTGTTGATCACACATCCCTGATTACAATGGTCATGCTTAAAACTGGTGGAAATGTGCTGGTTCACTACATAGCACCAAGGTTCCAGGAATAATGAACAGAGCTAGGTCATGAGCTGGAGCTAATTTGGTGGAAAAGGGATATGAGAGGCTTGACACGCAGGCCACATGGATCCCAACTGAAGACACGGCACCCACCCCCAGATATATATCTATTATCATTACTCTTTTGAGTGCACAAATTGAAAGAACTGACAGACTGCATTTCACTGAAATTGCATTCACGATTTTATGTGAAGAATAAATTGAATTGAATTGAACCATAACATCTGAAAAATCTGTCACAATATCATCAGGTATTTGAAGTTTAAGTGTCGATGGTATCAAGTTGCGATGGGGCATGTAATGACAGTGAGTTAACAGTAAACACTCCACACAGTTTTTTTTAAATAATAGCAATTCTTTATTGTTGCTTCTTGTCAAAAATTTGACATCAGCTGATTACAGAGAGGGAACAGGTGTAATATGCTGAAATGGTACACATACTGTACATAGAAAACACAATAAATTACTTCATAATAAAGAACGTATTAGAAGTTAACATTTACCATCTGAATACTTGAAAATAATTTAGAACTACTGGACTTGTTTTGGACAAACAAATGGCTCGTCAACCTTTCAATAGTTGCCTTTTGGTTTCATCCTCAGATGCATTGTCATACAGTACATTTTAGTAACTACTATATATTTTTGGGGAACAAAGGGTTTTGTAGTGCAGCAGGACAGAGCAAGAAAATAAAAACTGTTGTGGTTTTGTCGATTAACCCGGCATCTGAATACACGTCAACCAGAGCAGATTACATTGACTACAGGTTCTGTTATGTTTTATTTGTCTGATGACAAAAGCACAAGTTAACTTGTCTCCGGGGGCTAAGCATCTGCTTGTCGGGTGCACACACTCAGCCCAAAAGTGCATTGTAGCTTGTCTCATTAAGTGAAGATACTTGACTTAAACTGAAATGGTAATCAGCAGGTTCTGCTCTTTGTGTGGTCTCACTCATTGTCTACTTTCTTAGGCACAGAAAAATGAACAAGGCACCTCTAACATTTTGAAGCATTAGCACTGTCAAGAGCAGCAAATTATACACAGTAGCATCCAGGTCTCTTCTTTCTTTTTCCCTCTGCACTCTCTCAAGCAAATGGTTCCCTTCTTGTCAGTGTAAAACAGGTCTTCACACAAATACAAGTCGCCCTCCTTTTAGACATTCATTATGTTATTATGAAAATGTGCTTTTTCCCATAAATGAACTAAATCTTACATTCTGACAAAGACCTCAGGGAAACATCACGAATGAGTGTGTTTGTGAGATGCGAGTCTATTTGTTTTCACTGTGGCAACAAAACAGCGTGATAAACAACATAAAAATACCTTCTCATTTCAATAAATAATGAGAGCTTCGCTAAACACAAAGGCGATGTGACGCAAAACAAAAATGAGTAAAAGAAAAAAAATAAATAAAACATTCAAAGCTACATCTTAATCACCTTAAGTCACCACCTGAGTACATCTTTAGGTTCCTGGGCTGTATCCTGATCCCGCTTTGTGCGCTAGGCGGTGGAATGTTGTTAAGGTTAAAGGCCAGGGGACAGTGAGCAGGGAAGTCGGTGCTAAGGAGGTGTAGGTGGGGCGGTGGCCGAGCTTGGGCTCAGGGAAGGTGAGGAGTGAGGGAGGAGAGGGAGTGAGTTTTCAGGGAGGGTGCTGGGGATAATGTTGCAGGAAGTGGCGGTGTGTTCTTCAGTCTGTCTGCCCTGAACTGTCTCCCCACTGTCTCACCTGCTTCAGGCACGAAGAGAGCATCAACTAACACTTAGCTGCGCAAAGCCGATCAGCTTCACTTCATCTGGGATCTCAGTGTCGTCGCAGCCGGAAGCCTGTGTGAGGAGGAAGACATGGAGAAGGTCAACGGTGCTGGTTCACATCCTGCCTCTCTCATCTCCATTGACAATACTAATCCTGCAAATTCTCTACAACCCCTGTGTTGTAACATCCTGGATCAATCAGGGGATTGAACAACTGAAAGCTTATTATTTCACAAAATGAGGGGTTTTCAACCTGCTGAGTCTTATTTTCAAAAACACTGAAAACAATTTGGGTTTGTAATTTGCTTGACTAACAAAAACAGCAATGAACTGATCTCACCATCTAAAATTGTGCCTCTTTAGACAAAGTGTGATATAATTTCTCTGTTCACTGTTGTCTAAAAACTCTTAAAAACACTGGAACACTAGAATTGGTTGTTTATTTCCATGCACCAGTGAAGTTGCGCTCCATATCTGGGAAAACATGGATGCTTAACACACATTTTCCCCACACAAGCACATAAGATGTATTCAATCAGCACAGTTTTAAGGTGGACACCCAAGATTAATGTCACCTATTGACCCTTCGCTAAGTCCTGCCCCCACATGCAGACTGGCCAATCATAACTTAGCATCAGGCCGGCTCAGGTGGTTCACTTTTACACTGTGATCTGTAGCCGATAGTTCGGTTTTAGCTTCTAACTAGCTTTGTCTTTTTAACCTGTTGTTGCTGCTGAGTCAGTTTGACATCCTGGATATATCCTTCAAACACAGACTGTAGACCCCTCTGTCTGCTTCTCTCTGGAATCACTACTTTATTTTCCCAAAAATATGACAATATTTCTTCAGGGAGTGCAGTTAGTGACAATGTGAGCTCCATGTTTACTCCGACAGCTTGTTGGACCATCACAAAGAGGCGGGGCTTAGCGAAAGGTCAATTCGCTATCTGACCAAATGTCTCTACTTCTTTTCCTGAGATATTACACTCGGTAATAGCCAGAAAAGTGTTTTATGCAGAATATTATGATGCCACACTGAAGGTGACCTTTGACCTTTTGAACATAAAATTTCATCACTCTATCATTTTATCTTATCAGAAGTTTTGTCATGATCAGCATAAGAATGCTTGAGTTATGGCCAAAAACATGTTTTGTGAGGTCACATTGACCTTGACCTTTGACCTTCAACCACCAAATTCTTATCAGTTTATGCTGCCAAATTTGAAGAAATTCACACAAGGTGTTCTTGAGATACAGTGTTTACAAAAAATGAGAAGGATGCAAGGTCACATTGACCTTGACTACCAAAATCTAATCAGTTCATCATTCAATCCAAGTAGATGTTTTGCCAAATTTGAAAACATTTTCTCAAGTTATTCTTGAGCTATTGCTTCACAAGAATAAGATGGACAACCTGAAAACATAATGCCTCCAGCCACAGCTATCGCTGGCACAGAGGCATTGAAAAGTTATCATGGTGACCTTGACCTTCAACCACCAAAATCTAACCAACTTATCCTTGAGTCAAAATAAGAATTTTTGCCAAATTTAAAGAAATCCACTCAAGCTGTCCTTGAAATATCTCATTCACAACAATGGGATGGACAACCTGAAAACATAATGCCTCCAGCCACAGCTATCGCTGGCACAGAGGCATTGAAAAGTTATCATGGTTTTGTTTTTGTTTGTTTTCTTTAATTATTTTTATTTTGTTTTGATTTTGGTTTCAATTCAGTTTTATTTCAGTTAGCTTCCAGAGTGAGTTTTCTTATTTCAGTTTAGTTTTTATTGTTAAATATGCTTAGTTTTAGTTTAATTGTTATTATTTAATATTAATTTTAGTTTATATTTATTATAATTAGGATAGTACGTCTGGGGCAAGATTTAAGAAGTTCAGAAAAGGTCTTAAATTACAAATACAGCACTCTGTAAAGGCAGCTGACACACAGTCATGCCGACATCCCAGTCTCAATAACAATTTTGTACCAGTGCCTCCTCACGCTTGGTGTGTTGACATTTACTGTATATTTTCATTTTATTTTAGTTAGTTTTGTAAGTACACAATATTGTTTCAATTAGGTTTTTTTCAGTCTAATTTTTATTTTTATTTCAGTGGACTAAAGTTTTTTTCACACCTAGTTTTATTTTAGTTTAGTTTTAATTACTACAATAACCTTGCCATTAGCACTGCCATTGTAATTTATTCTGAGCCAATCCCACATTTACCGTCTGGCCAAGCAAATGTGTATTAATCCACAGCTGAATACAGATCCCAGCAAATGCACAATTTACTCCTGTAAAGAGTAACATTTGCTAAAAACCACAGTGTCCAGCTGTTTCAGGAACAACCTTAGCCTCTTTTCTTTATGGAAGTACATTGCATTTGGAAAACTTTATTTTATTTTATTACGTATAAAATAACTCAACAATACCCAATCTGTTTAACAGGGTCAGCTGGAGTTTATCTGGTCAGGACATCACCACTATGCAATTTGATTAAATGTGAAAATAAAACGGCTTTTAAATGTCAGTGCCTTCGTCTCTGCACATAAACAATATGTGTACTTTTGCTCAGTGGCTGCTTTTCATGGTATGGGCTAGTCCCCATAGTTCCAATGAGAAAAAATTCTTAATGCAAAGATACAAAATAATAATTTCAATAATAGTGTGTTTCCAACTTTATGGCAACATTTAGAGAAGACTTCTTCAGTCTACATGTAGGAACTGTCTTCCTGGTTTAGTATGGAAGGACCTGACTGGCCTGCACAACCCTCTGACCTCAAACCCATCCTACACCTTTGGGATAAACTGGAACAGCAACTATGAGCCAGGCCTTATCACCCAACATCTGTGCCCATCCTCTCTACTTCCTGCGGCTGGATGGAAAGAAGCCAGGAGTGGAGGCTGTTATAGCAGCATATTAATGCCCATGATTTTGGTATAAGATATTCGACAATCATTCATGAATATGTGAATGTAATGTTCAGCTATGTTCGCACTATGTTTGCTCGTACATACTACCTAAACTTAACGGCTCCTAGTGAAAAAGCACAATATTTATTTTACTGACAGTTCAACCTTTCAGCACCTGCATCTCACCCCAATTTAAGGCTGCTCAGATGCTATTCACAGAGGCAATATCAGAGGCGGTGTGCATTTAGATCCATCTAAAAGGAGTTTTTCGTTTTCATTCAGCTCTCCTCTGGTGGAAAAGCGTGAATGGGTGGCCTAACACCTGCCACCCTCCTGCAATTCACACCTGATTGAGGAGAGACACTCAATTTCTCTGGGGTTCTGAGAGCTCTGTAGTTGTCTGATCAACATGGAGCGACCGTTATGAAAACAGGTCATTCTTTGTGACCTCTTGTTCAGTTAAATCATTAAGTTGCTCTTGTGGCACCACACCATGAATTGCCTGCATAAAGTGTTATGAACTGTTCCTCTAGCGAGGGTAATTATTCTCACTCCCAGGGTTTTGTGACACTGCACTCGTAACTCTTCGTTTAGAAAGGCAGAGCTGAGCCACAGCGAGGATTTTTACAACGTCTGCAGTGGAGCAGAGTTAACATATGGAAATAGAAGCATGCCCATATATCTACATGGCAGAAACAGTATTGCCCTCACTCTGAGTCTCTGGAGACTGGTCCACCTGCGACTCTCACTAGCTGCTGATAAGGGAAACATGGCAGAAAGGTCATTTTGTAAAGCACTGTGACCTGAAGCACAGATGTTGTTTACCCACAATTACAGAAAGGTCAATAAAACTTCATTTACATATTTTTGTCAAATCCAAACAGACTGACATTATTGCTTTTTTCCCCTCACAAAGGTTTCTCTAATAGTCATACAAAGGTGGCTTCTTAAAATGGCACATACGCAATATGCACTTCGTCTTTGTCTGTCTGAGTGTTCTGAAAATAAGTAGAGCACTCAGCTGTGTTGTCTTACAGTACAGGGACACTTTGAATATTTTTTAAAGTGAAGTTGAGGAGTACCACCAGATGTGCTAAGAAATGTACTGCTGTAGATGGGGGTCACAGCAAAACCTATTTTAGCCACCTAAAAAAGTCTTAGTTCAGTTTAAGTGTACACTATATTCACTTACTATACTATAATATTTTCTCCACTTTACCTTGCTGCAGGCAGCCTTTTCTGATAGGGAAGCTGTTAGTGGCTTCAGCTCCCCATTAATGCTCTTACCAGACTTTGGTAAATCCGAGCTAACCCTATAAATCACCAAAGTCACAAAATAACACAAACTAACTAACTCATCAAGGCAGTTGAAGTTAAATCACTGTTTTTGTCAAACTGTTTGCTTTGCTTATTTGTTTTTTTTATTTGTTTTGTATTTTAATTATTTGTCTGTTTACTTGGGAATATGATGATACTCAGTGTACTGTTATATTTGTGTAATAACCCATTGGTGACTGCTGATTATTGTACTCTTTTCTAAAAATACAAAAACAAAAAAAATACTGTTTTTCTAAGGGCGCGTTCACACCTGCCCTCTTTGGTTCAGTTCAATTAAACTCAAGTTCGTTTGCCCCCTAAGCGCGGTTCGTTTGGGCAGGTGTGAACACAGCAATCATACTCTGGTGCGCACTAAACAACCGGATTTGTGGTGAGAACGTGTTCCGACTTCGATCCGAACCAACTGCAGTCACATGACACATTGTTTGGGTTAAACATGAGCATGTTTCAGTCCTGGAGGATTATTAATGTGCACCTCCTCCTGTACTGCCTTAATATGCACATTCAGCACATCCAATGCATCAAAACATTGTTTTCTAGTTGGAGCCGCGCCTCGTTTTCAAACTGTATGGTTTGACTAAAATGAACAATGACAGCAATATAGTCCACGATGAGCAGCGCTAAAATCAACCTGCTTAGTTGTCCCTCCATTGTGACCTTAGAAAAAGTCACATTTATCTTGCAGGTGTACTCTTCTTCAGGGTTTTGTTTACTTCCTGATTTTTCCCGCATGGAAATTTTGACCAATCAAGAGCAGCTTTCTTATGCAAGGCATTTTATCTGGTCCGCTTGTAAATGCTGCCGTGAGAACACGAACCAACTCTAGGCAATTATGCAACTCTGTAACAAAATGAGTCCCTGATTTGGACCAAAGCAAGACAGTTCTAGGTCTGGAAGCACCCTGAATGTAGTCTGGCTTTAAAGAGAGCAATATAATGGTTTCAGTTTCCAGTCAGAAATCGCTGTCTGACTGTTAACAGGCTAAAAGACGTTTTCTTACTACTCCCATCCACAGCAGCTTAGCCTCTGTGGCAATACTCCTGCCTGTTTCTCCAAACTGAGGGCATGCCGACTGCCATCTACTGAAGGTAAGACATTGACTATGGATAAGTACCTCATACCACCCCACTTCAAAAGATCCAAACTATCCCTTTAATGTTATATCTCCAGTATTGAGAACAGTTGCTCTGCTGCAATGTTAGTACAGTGAAAGCCACTGATGTCTAAAACACTGTAGAGGCACGCGTCTTTTGAAATCAATCAGAATTGGCTGAGAGTTTTGGGGGGGTTTTCTTCACAAAAATACTTCACTTTCATCATGCAAAGCTAATTATTAAGTCATTTAATCTGAAATTGGTTGGTGCCCAAACACTTGTTTTTTTCACTGTGCAGCATTTGGGTGCTGAACTATGCTCGATTGTGTTCAGCTTTCTCTGTTGCACCCAAAAAACTTAATAAACAACGTACAAAATCTATTTGTGAATTAATTCAGAACCATGGAGGGTAAGACTCACAATTCCTATGTGGATTAATTTTTTCTGCCCCCCCCCCTCCAATCTCCTTCACCAACAAAACATCCCCAAAATAAATCCTTTGTGTCATCGACTGACAAACCCTCAGCAACAGATGTTGCTTCATGCCAAGGCTATTTTCTGCCATTTTGGCCTTTCTAATAACTCCAGCTCCAACATTCCTCACCGAACCTTTCATCAACAAACTGTTTATAGCTGGACATCGTCAGCCAGGACAAACCCGTGTGGGTGTCATCAGCCATCAATCATGTGGAAACTCACCAGCTTAAAGGTCAATACTTTGTAGGTAGTTGGGTCATCTACAATCTTCTGAAGGTTAGCAGCAACTGCAGTGCAGAGGGCATACAGAAACATAATGGTCAAATAATACCAAGCAAGTTTCACAATATCTGCAGTGATTTTTAGCACATGAAATAGATCTCTAGAGTCTATAGCAACAGTACAAAAATAAAATATTACGTGATCGGTACCATTTTTAGACTTTAGGTCATTCTGTAACTTACGGATGCAATTTCTACCAATTTTAGTGATGTCTGCTGACTTGCCAAATGAAATAAATGTCCTTCTCAAATAAGAGCACATCTAGGGAAAATGCTGATACTGCTAAAGTGATGTTTTATGGCACATAGCCTTGGATAAGTATGTATTCAGACAACACAATTTACTAGAATAAAGAGGTGTAACATTACCAACAACAACATCGTGCCCGTTGACGAGGCCGGCCGAGAACAGTTCCTGGGAAACGCCATCAGCAGTGTCTGGTGAGGGAATAACATGACAAATATTGGGCCTGCAGCATTCCACTTAGCAGGTAATTGTGTTAGATATTGAATTAGATACTGTCATGAGCACAAACACTGCCATTACCCATTACACACACAACAATTCACAGTGCCTGAAGATGTTCTCACAGTGGGAATAGCACATTCACATCCATATAGAGAGAGCTCCTACCTCGCCCAGGAGTGAATTCGAACCGGATGTCATTCAGCTCCTTTCTAGAGTTCCTGAAAGGAGAGACAGTAGATGATTGGATATATGGTTATCTTTTTTGTTGCAGCTCTGTCTCTAACTAACAGTGGTGTTTTTAGGGGCTTCCTGTTGTAGCAAAAACAAGGGGCAGCACTTAAAGAATGCAGAGATGACCGAAGCTGCAAAACATTAGGAATCCAGCATGAGACAAGGGTTGTATGTAGAAAACTTGCATGACTTGATTTTTTTGGCCACTTGGAGGCAGTGTAAACAAGTTGTGTACACAACACTGACATACTGTCATCAAATGAAGCTCTAGCGAAAGTTCAGTCAGGAAGACAAAACTTTTCATGCCCAGGCTGTAAGTTTCTTTCTCATCCTGCCATTCACTCCTTGTATGTATGTTCACTCACTGTCTCTAGTGGTCATTGTCTGGGTAGGTTAACTGAGTCATCAGCCACTTCACAGTCAACCAATAGCACAGTGACACACCTTCTCTGTCAGCCTATCACCTTACTGCTCCTTATTTTAATTATGGTTCTCACTCTGCGGTAGTTCTGTCTTGTCTTTAGTGCCAGTCTTTACAGATTCATCAGCCTCAACAGCCTCAGCAGTCAGCAGCCTCAGAGTCATCAGCCACCACTACCACCACCAGTGTCTGGACTCCATGGGGGGGTTTATCTTGCTGCTGCTCAAATGTCCCTCAATCACAAAATATTTCCTTCTGGTGTCCAAGTGCCAAAGGCTTCTGTTAAATCTTAATTACCACAAATCATCTGTTAATCTGTACACTCATATTCTGTATTAAATATTATCTTTACTTCATTCTTCTGTCTCTCCTGATTGAATTGGTGAACACGCCAGCCAACAGTGGTATATTTACTCATCAAGCATCAATCATGTTTGTCTTCACCTGACAAATAGTAGCCCAATATTCACTCTCGAGATTTTTTTTGCCTTTTTTTTTGGATTATCTGTTTAACATAGAGGCATGCGAGAAATACAACGTTTTTGTTTTTTTTCAACAAATTCAATGTCACACGGAATGAGAATCGGTCATTTGGGAGGGTAAAGTATTTCTTTAAAACTCTTTTTGGTCTTGACCAACTCCTGATGAAAATATCTGGCACTTTCGCAACTAAATGCTCCACTACAGTATGTTCTCCAGGTGGTTGCTGACTTTGTGTGTGTCGTTTGAAGCTGGGCAGGAAGACTACAGCTGGTTTATTTGTAGCTTTTTTGCTGAAAAAAGACCAGATAGGAGCGGTGAATGTGAACTAAAACAGCAAAGCTGCGGGCAAGAAAACCAAATCATGAGCTGAAAGGCACCAAAATGTTCTCCAAAGCTGAGCAGAGGCTAGTGATAATTCTCATATTACAAATGGTTATTTTGATCCTTTGTTTAATATAAATGTAAATCACCTTTCCCTGCAATGATTAGGTTAATAAGTTAAAATGAAAAAGCAATGAACATTTTACTGACTGTGAATTTTTAAAGATGCTTTGAGCAACTTTGTTTGTTACATACTGAGGATTACCATAAAGACAGAGCACCTGTGAGAAAAATGTGTTGTGGCACTGGATGAAAAAACTGTAGAGAATGTGCAGAGGACATGCCTCAGTGGTTTTGAGCAGTATTGAGTTAACGGCTGTCTAACTGCTTCTCCTGCATATCCCTCTGCATCCACTGAGATATACTGTATATCAAAAATGCTTTTCTCAAAACTTCACGAAGACCTGCAAAAAGTGTTGGCATCAGCTTATCTGTGTGGGTTTACCTGTTTAAATTCTGTTAAGATTAAATGTGACTGAATGTGATTTTAGTCTCTACATGGTGCGGTAATGTAACTGTAGGATTTTCAACCCTGGACTGCGGTAAAAGATAAAAAACATGTGTATGTGCAATGTGCATGTATACATCCAGCTCATTTGATTGCATTAATGAAATGCACCCTCGGGCTTCTTTTCAGCATCAACTTGCATTCATTTGCATCACTTGCATTAGATATCTGCCTTTAAATTCTGTGTGTGACAGGGGAGTGGCCGGTTGCTGATAAAAGCAGGATGTGTCAGCATTGCCCAGAAGAGGTGTGTTAGGGGAAGATTAATTTGGTATGTAGTCTTGTTAAATAAATCACACAGTCAGCCCATGACCCTCATTTCAGATGAGATTAGAGCCATAAGTCAACACACACATAAGCAGAGGCATATCTGCGATGAATTTGTTAGTAGCAAGTCCACGCAACATATTGAAAAGGAGGATTTACTATCAGCTTAGCTGTGAGTCAGCTTGACTTTTTTTTAAATTTTAGAGAGCTGCATTTAAAAAAGAAAAAACAGGGTAAAAACTCTGGTGGAGCAGATGGACAAAAACAACATCTCTATTCCCAGCAGAGGAGGCAGAGGGTGCACATTGCCAAGGCTGCCGAGGCCACATGTATGTAAAGAGGATCATAATCCTGCCCAAATAAATCATGCCTAAAATCTGCATCCTATTTAAATACCATTCTGAGGTGTGAGTGTTTTCACAGTTCGACATCAATAAAATTAGCATTTCACCCACCAAACATTGTGAACTGACTTGTGTGTGAATGATGACTGTATAATGTCCAGCGACAGGTTTATGACACAGTACCTTGACAAAAAAGGCACAGCATAATCATACTGCCTTCTCACTACAGAATACAGGTCTGTGATTTCAGGTAGAGGCTTTTATAAACCCTTTCACATGCAAACATAATGGAAACTGGTATCTTTTAAAAACATTTCCACATGTACACCAGGTACAGTTTGTCAGTGCATTACAGACCTGCACTGTTGGCTGTCACAGTGGTGACAGCGGAGCCGACGGGTATTTTTAGGCAAGAAAAGTGTAGATATATCACGGAAAATGCCACACACCATGATGCCTGGGCTGACACACCGGTGCCCCACTGTGTTGAAACTACATACTCCAAATTTTATGTCACATTGACGGGGAGGCAGGTGCTTTTACACATACTGACACAACAGTCAATACATCTATGGGGAGACTCCACTGTTATGTTACCCAAAGCTCATATCTTTATAGCATATCACACAGCTGAACGCACATCAAACAGAATAAGTTCAAGCAGGCAATTTTATGCACTTGTTAAAGCTGAGATCCAGATTTCGCACAGAAAACAAAAATGTCTAGTACTTGCAAAAAAACTGTTTAAATGTGATAAAACTTTACTAGCTGTGCAACTAACTCTCACTGTTAAAGCTTTATCTTACAGGTCCATCATTTCCCAGTATTAAGACAGTTCTCAATCCCTAGACTCTCAATTAATTGCTAATTGCTACTAATTGCTAGCGTCTCCCCTGGGGGAGGGAAACCAAGGAGGGATTCAGGGCTTGTTATTGTTATTTTATTTTGTTATTATACAGAGATGCCAGAAGTGGAGAGAATTTAGTTGGCTCAAAATGACTGAGGATGGCCAGTTGCACCCAGAACCCCTGATATAATTATTGGCCCCTCCACTGGCTTCCCTTGGCAAAAATAATTGGAGGCCGATATTACTGTCATTAAGAGGCTGTGGCATGCTCATTTATTAAGCTTGGGGAAGAGCAGTAACATCTTGCAAAACAGATAACCTAAGGCATCCAAAGGTAGCAACCATGTCAAAATAGCTGTCACGAACAACTGGCGTGTCGATATGCAAAGGGATACCTTGAACACTCAGGAGGTTTCTCTCAAGATATCTGAATGAAAACAGGTTGTATGAGTACCCACGAGTGTCCCCTAAACTTGAGAGGGCTTGTTCCCATAAATCTTTTATTTTTACAGTCAATGTACTCCTGTATTTATCTTTTTAAGGGATATATATACATATATTCATTTTCCGTAATGGCTTATCCTGTTAGGGGTTGCGGGGAGGCTGGAGCCTGTTTCAGCTGACATTGGGCGAGACGCAGGGACAGGTTGCCAGACTATCACAGGGCTGACACATAGAGACAGACAACCATTCACACTCAAATTCACACCTGCAGGCAATTTAGAGTCACCAAGTAACCTGCATGCGTCTTTGGACTGTGGGAGGAAGCTGGAGTACTCGGAGAAAACCCACGCTGACACTCCACCTCAGGGTTCGATCCTCCCAACCCGGGCTCAAACCAGGAACCCTCTTGCCGTGAGGCGACAATGCTAACCACTGCACCACCGTGTCACCCATATACATATAACACATTAAAACATAAGTAACAAAGTTAACTGTACCAGTATTTGTCTTATCACATCAGATAATTAGTAATATTAACTGTAAAATATAAAACCAAAGTATGTCAGTATGCGACTCCTTAACTCTCAACCAGCCTATAGACTTCAACAGCACAATAACATTTCTTTTCTATCAGTTATGGCTTTTGGTTTTGGCATGCCATACAAAATTTCCAGAGATGAAGAATTTCTTGGGGTGCCACTAAAGACAGCAGCGAGGCTTAAGGATGACATCACAGGCACTACTGCTTCTCTAAAATGAATCAAAACGATGTTTCAGAGGCTACCCTGACATTTCTCAGCTTCTAGTTACCCTTCATACAGAAGAACCTTTAGAAAACACGTAAATGTCACCTCCGCATTGAACTGCTCGGTGTAATCAATTTGCATCTGTGCTATTTTGGCTACTTAAGCTCCAATGACATTGCACCAACAGCAAGCATATTATGCAAGTCTGAACTTCCCCTTCAAACTGCTGACAATACTCTTCTCAGGAGACCTCTGTGCCTTTGTAAAAAAAAAAAAAAAAAAAAGAAAGATTGAATGAGTTCCAAGCAAAATGTTGACAAAAATCCAATCATGCTGCTGCCGCTCCCCTGTCTCTGCTACAGAGGGGATCATATTACCATAAACTCATGCTAATCAGCTGAACTCCCTTATTAGTAGAAAGAGGAGACCAATTAGCTGTTTATTTTGCTCGCTCAAATGCAATTACTTTCATGGATTCACTAGTTGACTTTAAATTTTCACAATTAGACTTTTACTGTTGTGCTTTTGCCAGCAAACCCATATGTTAGTACTTTAACTGACAACTGACAATGAGATCTGGGTTTAAAGAAAAACAATCTGAATTTACATTAAAGCAACATTTATATTCCAGATACATTTTTTATCTAATCACCCTACTTAAAGACACTGCTTCTTATGCAGCCTCACACTATTTGTGGCCATAAATATCTCCTGCTCTGCCCCCAAAACATAGGAACACAGCCAAAGAGAATCCAAAAAAATTACACAGTCTCTCATCCTATAATGCCTCCTGTGCTGATTCACTTAAAAACATACCAGCCAAATCCCTCTCAATGAAAAAAAGTCTATTTTCTCTTAAAGAAGCATTTCCTCAGTCAGAAGCAAATATCTCAGAACCCAAAATAAAGCAAACTGCTCTTAAAACGATGTCTCTGTCAGCATAACATCTGCTGTTCGGATGGAGATATTTTTGTTGATAGTATAAAGATAAGCATTTTAAGGATAAACCGTACACAAAGAGGTGCTTGATGTATCTACCCTTTGAAAAGGTTTCTTTTTTTGTATCTTGCTGCAACGTCAAATATAATGTTATGTTCTGTCAAGTGTATCTTTTCTAGTCAAGAGGAATATAGGGCATAATACAAAAATCCCATCGTTAACACATCCCCTATGTCGTACTGCGGAGCGTGTCAAAGAAGAGGATATAGTGAAAGGCCTTGGTAATCCACCCGGGGAATACATTAGCATTTGAAAACTGAACACTTCTAAGAAAAAAATGTCATCAAGCTTCATGGCTTTACATCTAAGAAGACATCCATCACATGTCGGCATCTCTAATACTGAATATTCCAGCTGACAAACCAGAGAGATGACCTGACAGCCCGATGCTGGGATCACATTAAACACAGTCAATGCATTTCTGTGTAGGAATTAAATCATTTGCCACACGACTCTGCTTTGACACATTTTTACGACCAGGATAACAGTGTTTTTACGTTTAATAAGCGCCGCAGTGAAAGTTTATGTTGTAATTGTGTTAATTGATAACCACATATAACCTGCTTCTTGTGTTTCAGCCGTTAAACCCACAGATCGAACAAACATCATTAAACCTGCGGATAAATTGTGAAATTGAGCACCCGAAAAAACCCAAACCATTGAAACTGGCAATTAATTTTAATCACCACCAGGTTAGAATAACTACTCTTCACCAGCCATCAAACAGTGAGACATACCCTGCTGCATCTAGACCACTGTTTTGTTATTAAGCACAGAATAAAGAGGCTTTCTGTGCCATGCTGGACGCCTGCGGAGGGACCTTTAGATGTCCGTTCAACCAAGAGTGTGCTCTGCGACCAGCTCATCAGGGAGCTACAGGCAAGCTACTGTCCAAAAATGCACCATTGTCTGGCTGTTGCATCACTTAAAATGTCCTCCGCTTTCTTTAATGGTGTGTTTGCATAGCGAGTAAGATAGAGAGGGAATGTACATGATACACAGCCAACATATTGGTCATGTGTACACCTGCTTTGCATTGCCTTATTTTAAAGCGAAAGGGTGCTAAATTCAGTTGTTTTCTAACAGCTAGTCTCCACATTGATCATTCTGAAGCCAAATCACAAGCCTCCACTGTGCCATCATGAAGAGAAATGCTTCTATAGCAAGAAGCAAAGGGTGCCATGAAAGGAGGAAAGCAGAGTGTGGAGCACAGCCAGGGAACCAGTGGAGTGTAACCCTCTCCTCCCTATGACACGACTGGTGAAACAAAGGGAGATGAAGGGATGCATGGCAATGCCAGAGCCCCTCTGCAGCAGACGAACATCATTAGGTCTATTAATGGCCTGCATGTTCAGGACAAAGTGATGATGCATCCAGAGACATGATTAGTTATTTAACAGAATAGTTCAACCCCCTCCAAAAAAATACATATTTTTCCTTTTACCTGTAGTGTGTTTTATAAATCTAGATTGTTTTGGTGTGAGTTGCCGATCGTTAGAGATATCTGCCATAGAGATGTCTGCCTTAAAATGGAGGTAGACAGCACTCGGCTCCTTGTGCTCTAAGCATAAATAATAATAATAATTAAAAAAAAAAAATTTAATTAAAAAAATTGACCAAATTGAAAAAAAATTATAATGAAAAAAAATGGGAAAAAAATTCTAACAAAAAAAAAAAAAAAAAAAATCTCAAAAATTATCTAAAAACCCAACAGCAACATCTCTTTCCAGAAATCATAAGCCGTTTACTCAAGATAATCCACAGACCTTGTTATCAGCAGTTTCATATATAGGAACTATTTTCTTTCTAACAAACTACACTTGCCAACCATATCACTGCACTACAGAAAGTGTGCATATACTCATGGACGAGGGGTCTTTGCTGTAGTGACAACATGAGACGTAAACATCAATTGCATCCTTCTCAGCTGAGCTGCAACATTAGCTAGCGCAGTGATGCTAGGTGACCTAGCAGTAGATGCACTCTTCCTTCAGCGCAGTGATATGGATGGCAAAAAGAAAATAGCTCCAACATGAAACAGCTCTAAACAAGGTCTGCAGATTATCTTGAGTAACTAGGTCATGATTTCAGTAAGAGACATTGCTGTTGAGTTTTTTGAATGTACTTTTTTGGCACTTGAGCACCACAAGCCGAGTGCCATCTAGTTTCATTATTTTGAAGAGAAGGCAGACATCTCTACGGCTGATATCTCAAACACTCTGCAACTCACACCAACACAATCCAGACTAATAAACAGCACTACAGGTAAGAGGAAAAACATGTATCTCCGGGGTGAGGATTGCCTTGTCTCAAGTGACCAAAATCAATATGTTCTTGTGATTGCCTTGTGCATCAGCCGATGATTGAGAAAATGATCTGAAAAGAAATGTCTGTCTCACCTTAGCCGTAGTACCATGTTCACAGCACCCTGAATGTACGGAGTGTCCCCATATGGCTCAACCTGCACAAGAAAACACCTGATGAAGAGGCAGTTTATGTGGTGTACTGACAGACTGAGAGATCAGACAAAACAATCACACTTTCTGTGGAAAAGAAGAAGAAGCTTTGCACACAGCTTGCACTGCAGAGCAAGAAGTTTTGGTAACTGCAAGTTTAACATAAAGTCAGAAAAAAAGCAAGTGGCTGCACCCTCAGCTCTTGTGGTTTATTTTTTTCTGAGAAATGTCTTCCATTTACTGCAGCTGCAGGGAAAGTTGTATGGGAAAAGAAAAGGGACAATACAAGAAGGTGTAAGGATCCATCATCGTTATCAATACCATGTTACAAACGGGCTCTTTGTATGGCAAAGAATGGACATTACGGGTAAGAAATGACTGCCGAGTAGCTGTCACACTTAATTTCTGACTAGAGCACAAGACTACACCTCAAACTGCTTTGGCTCATTTTCAAAATGACAATAGCCTTAGAAAATGGGTTGCAATGGCAGTGAGTCTTTAGATGAGATACACCCAGGCACTGAGCTGGCACTGTCAGGCAGACAGCCATTTACTCTGAGTTATTACTGCTGAGAGCATCCCTCCAGGAGACCAACATTCACACATGTACGCACACACACACATGCGCACATATTAGCCACATGTACGCACACACACACATGCGCACATATTAGCCCACCTACACACATTGACAGACAGACGCATGTACAGTGCTGCACACGCATGGGTGTGCACAAACACACACACACACACACACACACACACACACACACACACACAATCACTGTGGCATCAAGGTCATTGAATCATGACAAATTAGTGCTGCTGCTGAATCCCTCACCTGGGGATGCTGAATAGACAACCCTTCAATAGGGACATTGTTGGCATTCTCCTCATTCTAGGAGCAACAAAATGAGAGGCATAATTGTGCAAATGCTATTACATCCTTGGTAAATATCAAATCAGAGCTCATCTTATAAAGAAAACACAGGAAAGTCAATTCAGAGCACTAGACGAGGAGCAATTTGCTGGCTTTGTCAGACACTCTAAAACAGGTGCTCGGCTGTTTTGATTAAACCGCATAAAAATGTGCGCGGCGAAATAAACATTCATAATTGAGTTCATTATTCGTACACAAGCTTCAGCCCAAGAAGGCGAGTTAATTGCATTTCTAAAAACTGCCCCTCTGCCAAGTTATCAAGTAGTACAGCAGCAGAGAGGATAAAGCTTGTTTGTCTACGTGTCTACACAAATAGGTGTTTTTTATTTGTAAATGCATGCTAAAATCAGTGCGTGAGAGGATGAGCTAACTTACGTCTTTGGCCTCATCTCTGACCCTTCGTGACTGGAGGGGGGAAAAAAACACACATTTACATTTTCATTTTCACAGGCACACAGTTATAATGATGATTTATTTCCTTTTTTTGGTTTCTCAAAAAGCCTAAAACTTCTACTGTACGATCTCAGTGCATTTTTCAGTTTTCCCACACCATATGTCTGTTTCTGTCTCTCTCTCTCTGTCTCTGTCTGTCTCTCCAAACCTATGTTTCACTTTAATGAAAAAAGTACAGTGCAGCACCCGAAAAGAAACAAGCCTGAGATCGATGAAACGGAAACACAACCTTGTAAAAATACTATCATCAACAACCTATTTCTTAAATCACGACTTCTGGTAACGTATTATTTGTTGTTTCATACATTAAAGCTGGGCAACTCTATCAAAGGGCTCTTTGATCATAGCTGCCGACTTCCTCCTGCCTCAAATCCTTGCAGCTATCTTCCAGCTCATTACAGCGACCTCATGACAGGCTCTCTCAGAGATAAGCCATCTGCTATCCAAAAAAAATACTGACTGATCGGGGGTGGGGTGGGGTGGGGGGTGTACAGGGTTATACAGAGGGGAAGTTGTGTAACGGTGTGATCAGGGTTAGACATGCCACGTACACCTCAATACGTCAAATTCTGAATTTCAATGTGCACACTGGAGTTTTGTTACAATGACCGATTTGATGTGCAGTTGAGGATAAATACAACAAATCATGAGTAAATACGAAGGAATACGCACTGCTGAGGCTGGCCGATGTGGAGTCTCACCTACCCTGCCCTGATTCACCGCTGCCTTGCCCTCCTCGCTGCCTTCGTCCATCTCGTCGTCGCTCCACTCCCAGTCTCCGTCCTCCGTCTTGTGCAGGTGGCCACTGGAGCCTGGGACTCTCCTCACCTGGACCGTGACAACACACAGCCAGCACACTTCATGTTAATGATGCCATTCATAGTATATTCTTATTGAACATGTATCTATATTGTGATTTACCCATGATTCCATTAGGTTTTACAGGCCATCACATTAGAGCAGTGGATCTTAATGTTTCTGGAGTACTGGGGCCTCATTACAGAAACGTATCTCAACTGCTTGTCTAAGTTTCAAAGAGAGGAAAACCCTGTCTTCTTATCACAGAAGCAATTCCTAAAAGAATATTTGTGTCCTATCCCATTTCAGACACCCTATGTGATCTTAACTTCAGAGAACTATAACTGTAAATTCTTAATCCGCACTCCTCCTTTCATGCCCATATCTATGTTTAAAATGTACACAGACTGCTTGTATCTTTGATTAGGGTGTTCCTATAGGTTACTCAAAATGGACAAGCCATAGTATCAGCAGCTCTCACTTGTCAGGGGCTAGCTAGCTTGCTTAATTAATTAATTCAAATTATTAATTCATTCATTCGTCTATTTGAATTGTTTTTCAAAATTGTAAGTGTCATCATATGGTTTGAGGTGCCTTTCAATCATTGTATTTCAGTTCCTGTTGCTCCCCATTGTCATTGTCACTGACATAAAGACCTAACAACAGTGCTGTTGACATTTTTGCCTGTTATTAGGCAGCTATTTTGGATTTCAGAGACAGGGTCTTCGCTACCCTTACTTATAAATCCTAACTTTGGAAATTACTACGTTAGTAATAGCTTAATTCCTACACTAAGATTAGATAGGGTTTTCCCCCAAATGCAGTTTGGAAACATGTTTCTGTGATGCCAAAAATCCCAAATGTCATCCTAAACTGAGATAAGATAGGATTTCAGTCTTGAAGAGTTTCTGTAATGGCGCCCCTGGAAGCCTTGTGATGAGCTGATGTACTGAAAGGATCTACTCCCTGACAGAAACTGTTGGGAACCTCAGCTACATATTTTTGACCATTTATAAAGTCACATTTAAGTCACTAAGCCTGTTGAATTCATCTGATGTTGCAGTGTATTGCTGCCACACACAAAACTTATTCAGTTTCTGGTTATAACGAGAACATTTTCTTGTTTTTTACAAGATCCTTTACATGTTATAACAAGACATTTATCGTGTTGTGACATTTTCTTCTCGTTAGTACTGCATGACAAATTATTCAGTTTTTATTATTAACTGTATATAAAGAGGGACAACATAACAGCTCCCCAAAAGTGAAGCCAAAACACCTCAAACGACCCCTGGTGGCTGGCTGCAGTATAGGTCATAAACTCAGCCCCCTCCATATTAGCATATATAGGACATGAGCCAAACTAAAAATTCAAAGTACCGTCGAATACATTTTTCCCAAAGATGGTTTTAGTCATTTTAGTTAGTTCCTGCTGATGTATGTTCATTTTTCTTTTAATTAAGTTTGGTTTAAATTAGTTATTTAATGCTTTAAAGAGGGGGTATGACGACATGATTGACAGCTGTGTGTGCTAATCGGATTGGTACTGTGGAGACTCTGGCTCCAAATGATGACACCAGCACAAGATGGCAGCAGCAGTATCCAGGATATCTTAGCTCCGTTTTTGTAGAGTGGAAGTAAGTGGAGATGTGTCATCCATCTTAATATACAGTCTATGGTTTTAAAAAATATATAATAACAATAATAATAATAATAATAATTCTTGTACTAATGATATAAAACTTCCTCTTTTTATGTCACAAAATGTTTTCGTTATTTCCCAAAATTATTATTATAACAAACTTTTATTGTTGTAACATGATAAATCCGTATAACAACCAGCTTCAGCAGATGGCACTGTAGCCCACGTCATTAAGGTTGAGCATTATGTTGTTATAGCAGTGTAATTTGGTATGTAGTAATAATGAGAACTGTGTTATCACATGAAAATTATCTCAGAAGAAAATATAAAATAAAGCTGGAAAATTAGAAGGATCTTGCAAACACAAGAAAACATTTTTCTTGTACATTTATCCAAATATTTCACAGACCCCAGGTGCATCAGCTTAGGTTGTACTGATAATATCCTAATGGCTAATTTTCAAAGGTTCCTGGTGTGACATGGCAACATTGGTGATATACAGTACACTAAATACAAAATCACTCAGCACTCCAAGAGAAACCATACAGACGCTTCTAGTAACTATCAGTTTAGTAGGCACAGCTCGGGCACAGCTCGGAAAACTCTATAAATCATACAAAGAGGCAACATAAGAGAGATATCAAATATGACTTGGTTGCACAGCAGCGGTAATATAACTGCAAATATAACCAGCATAATAAAGCAGTTAAAATTGGCAGAGTCATTGCTAAAGCCGGTAATTTGCTACAGTCTGGGGGAGTGTGTAAGGCAAGCGACACACGACTAGTCTAGCAGTGTGAGGTGAGATATGAGAGCACAAAAGTGTTACAGAGGAGACAACACACAAAACTGTAAATCACTAGCACTAGGGTCATTGAAATGCCCCAGCGTTAAACAAGGTCAAAGTTAAGGACGCACTACCGCTCTGCTGGTGTCAGGATTTTTTTCCACACCTGACACAGAACCGAGGCTCCCACAGTTCTGCTCAGGGTCCTTGAGCAAAACAGACACAGATCAATGCACGCAGCTGCCACTCATGATCACCGGACCGACATTCATACATAAAAAAAATAGCTCACAGACAAAATATGCAGCTGACAAAATCATCCCACTGTACACATATGCCACTGTATTTGAGGATAAACAGAAACATTACTCAGAGAGCGAATGTGTTGATAGTGGAATACAGCTGAAAACACCTTCTACTAAAATGCCCTGTATTTTGAAATCAGGCTTCAGAAAGCATCCATGCAGAACGCCGACAGTATTCCATCAGGATTCATGCAATGGACCATACATTTGTATTCAATATCAATATTTTTATATGTTCCAACTTTTCATTATTTAACAAATCAATGATTCAAGCCCTAATGTCTAATCTTTAAACATTAAAGACTCAATTTCCCCATTTGGAAGCTCTATAGTGGGTGTTAGGGTGCCCTCTGCTGGTTACTCACCTCACATTACAGGTCATACTACAGCTTTTTTACATTCATATTTCAAATGCAACACAATAAGAGGCAATTTCCTGTATTTCTCACTTATTTCCTTTCTCTTTTTCTCTCTCTAGGAAACCATACCCGAGTTTCTCCCTCCGTTCATTAGATAAAGTATTAATCTAAAATGACTTTGCTGGTGACAGCTGACCGGAGGATCTGCCATCTCCTTTTCATTCAGTGCAGTATGTTCAAGGTCCCATTTAAAGCTTTAATTCTCGTCTCTTAAACCCACATTGTGCCTGTTTCCTGGGAGTAGAATTGCACGTGTTCACCACACAGGACAAAAAGTACAGGAACATAACAAGAGCACCAGGGAACAGAGGTGCAAAGGGGGCGCAGTGCGGTTCAGAGAGGTCAAGGAGGTCTGAGAGTGACTGGACAAGATCTTAAAGGAGCAAGGCCATGGTTGTCTTTGTAAAAAGAGGTCACAGCACCCTGAGGTGACAATGTTTCTGCGGTATCGCATGTCTCTGCAAGCTTTGGGTAATGTTTGCTGAATGTATAATGTAGATGACTCTGGAGGTCAAATCAGCCCAAAGAAACAAAGACACTGGCTCTGTGGCTCGTACATTTAGTCCAACGAAGGTATCAAGTGAATCTGACATTACCTGGCTGCATTTACTGTGTATGCCGTCTATTTTACACATTAAACAGGACTCCACACATAAAGCTAAAGTGGATTAATTACAGTAAGTGTCCAGTAATTGTGCATTTATACTTTGGGATAAATGGCTCCACAGCATACAGGTTCTAGTCTGTAGAAGTTCTTTCACAAAGTGCCAACATTTAAGATCCAATCTCACATAATTTTCCTCAAAGACATAAATACAGTCTAAATTGGAAAGTAGTTGCTGTAATCAAAAATGTGTTTTTCGTTTGTTTATGTCCCCTAAAATGTCTGAATTGTTCATCTGTATAATGTTTGTCACTAAAGAGGTGTTCTCACATTCCTCTACTGAAGGGGGGTGATGTCTGTGCACCTACCTAAAATCTGAGAATGAAATGTGCACTGAGCAGGCTAGATTAGGTGCGTCACTAATATGAAAGCCCATCACTGGATAATATGCAACTGCCGGCAAAGAAACCTGAAACCTCCAGGAAGAGCACACTTATTACACCTAATAAAAAAATCTCAGTCAGACAGAATATATCTTTCTGCAAACTTTGATTATACATCAGGTATATCATTACATAATAACAATGTGACCATGTCAACACACATATTACTGTATGTTTCACAACCACTGATGCTGTGTCAGCTACAGCAAGTTACCAGCTAACATGCTAACAAACAAAAATAAACAAACAAGAGAAGTACACAGAGTGCAGATCTCCACCAGGCGGCTGCCAGGCCACTCAAGCAAAAAAACTCAAGCAGAAAAATACGCGAGTTCTCCTGCTAACATGTCTGAATGAAAAATATAGATACAATGAGGATGAATGTATTTTTCATGACTAAAACACAGCCACAAATATTTAATTTATGTCATTCATAACTGGACTTTGAACAGCATTAACTTGTCTGTAGCCTACAGCACAACAAAATAGGAAATAACAACAATAAAAATAATTAAAACAGACAAAAAACATCTAACTACATTAGCCTACTAAGTTAATAAGAAACAAAAATATCAAGGAAGAACGACCAAATCAACAAATTCTGCAAGCCTACAAAATTGGGGAGGCAAAACGCTCTGGAACCCTGATGTTACATGACGCTGTGTAACGGACGGAACAAAACAAGGTAGCAGCCATGATAGCAGGAATGCAGCACAGCCGTACCTGGTGGAATTGTCCCTCCCAGCTCCCTTACTGTCAAGATGGCGGTGAAGATAACAAAAACAGGACAAATTTATCTTGTAAAGTCCCTAACTTTGGTGGATCATAACATATTGGGTCTGGAATCGGTCTGCAGATTCTACAGTTCAGACTTTTGCCACGACAAAAGCCAAAATGTGGCCAGTAACAGACAGGAAAGCTTGTTGTTTTAGCCAAACCGATTTCAGGTAAACTTGTGCCCCCCCCCACTAGCTGGTTGAGAGGAGTGCAGGGTCGGCAGTTAATGCAACAAGATTAACAAGATTTTCAACAATAGAGAATCATCGCAACCACAAGACATCCTTGAGCATACAGTCATAAATGTGCACACAAAATATGAGGCTGATTGGCCCAGTAGTTTGCCAGATTAGCTGGGGACAGACAGCTAGACACATGCATGCACACACATCCAAACGCATGATCCCCTCTTGGCTTACGCCGGGCGGAAATAGTTAAAGATGCTAACTTCACCTACCATTCTGATTCGTCAGCTGGTTGCTGATTTTGGTCCACAACAGACTCCTCAACTGAGTCTGCTCCCTCTAATGCTTAAGTTAACCATCTTGATACACACTGCTCTTTCACTGGTCAACCTAGCGCAAGCAGTGATGGTGGGCAGGGCACGAGGCCAGATCCTGAATTCCTCAATAGCCCTTTTTACACAAAGATCATGCTGTAGGGGCACTACGAAGTCCCCTCTTCATGCTGCCCTTGCATTTTTACACTCTGCCCAAGTGTGTGATGTTATACTGCATGCCTGCATTGCAAAAGCAAAAGAGGTGTCACAGGTGCTACATATTACACCACAGCATCGGCCTCTAGTGTGATACATAACAAATACGTTGGCAGTGCTTTCTAAACAATAATGATGGCATAACATGGCAATAATCATTTATCGTCCCTGTTATATGGTGGTGAATCTCATCCTTAGCTTGTGGAATGTGTAGATATTTTAGGCTGCCGTTCTTCTTCTTTAAGTAAGCTGCTAACTGCTAACAGCTACTTCTTAAATCTCCCGTGGTGAGTCGCCTACATAATACACCTTTAAAACGTCACACCCCTTCCGCCCATGGTCTTGTCCTACCAACTGTCCTTTTACTCAAACATTGTTTGGGCGCTGTTGCTACGCCCGCTGTCCTCCCATTCCACGATCGTACCTTTTATACAGAACAGCAAGGCAGAATAACGGTGCAATGCCTTTTTTTTCATTTGTTTTATGTGGGCTCACCATGTTCAACAATTTATTAATAATAGCAGAGTATTTTTTTACACACTTTGAAGTGTCTAGAAGGGGACTTTAAGTGCCTCCTCATTTACTGTTATGGCAGCTAAAGATGCCTGTAGTTACCACTTTACCCATCAACAAACCTCAACATCTCTATGCCCATCCCACAACAGTTGCCTCTCTCTTTATTGACACCCTGTCCTGTCTGTGCGTAACATTAACGTCACACACCGTAACAGCCCTGCTATCCACTATGCCCTCCATTTACTCCAGAGCAATCAGTGAATTTCCACCCCTCCACTTGTCCACGCTGCCTCCAGCTATGGCCCTCTGTTCCCATTTTTTGTCCTGGCCATCCAGGCGGACTGTTATGTGAAACCAATATCAGCTGTGCTTGAAAACTGCACTTCCTCCCAGTAAACTGTGACCAGTGGGCAACTGAGCAAGCAACCTGAACAATAAAGTGCTCCTCTCTGATACTTAGTGTTAACAATTCATTTAATCCTGTTTATCTTTGAGTGTGCCACATACAGAGAGCCGCAGTGGGAGCCACTGACGCAAGATGTCAGTGCATCGATGCTGTCTAACTCTTCTGCTGCAGTGGCCCATATTTTTACATAACCCACACAACAGTTTAGGCATGAAGTGTTTGAGGTGCTGAAGAAAGTCAGAGTGCGTAGCTTGTGTTGACTGTAAATGCAACACTCTGGTGGACTTCAGTCGATCCCAGCACTCGGGCATAATTTGTTCATGTTTAGTCAATAGCGGAGTTATTTTACAGGGAATGTTTGTGTAAACATACCTTCTTCGCTCTCTGGGAAATCTTTGGTGCGTGACACAAAAGCTTTTCAACCAGATATTCTCTGTTCTGCAAGAGAAAAACAAAAATACATATCAAAAATATCATTCATAACGCAAAGAACTGACAGATTAAATTAATCACAACCTAACAATGAGTCACAACAATCTCATGTATTGTATTTTTGAGTGCCAGCACTTAAAGGAAAGTTCTGAAGGTTATCTTTCAAATGTTAAAAAGTTAGACAAGTGACTAAACCAGTTTCAATGCCAACAACACAGTGACGTTCAAGCACTTGGTCCTGCTATATCTCATTCATAAAATTAACATTATAAAAAGTGTGCTAACAGGTAATTCAAATAATTACTCTATTTTGCATTGCACATACTCCGCTATTGAACAGCATTTCTTTCCTCTGAACCAGAACATCAGGACACCCTTGTAAATCATCATCATGTTCAATTATTGACCTAAGTATCAACATGGATATAGATTTTAATTAGGTATATATTTACAGGTTTCTGCAATATGATGATAGATACAGTGTGCTTGTGGACTTTTCATACCGTATGTTGCTTGATATAGCAAACCATGCATAACCATCATAAATTAATAATAAACTCAACATACAGAGCTGAGTCATTGTTGGAGTTGGCACAAGGCCATAAGCGTAACACTAATAATGAAACCAAACAAAGATGGCAAGTCATATATTTGAAATGAAACAAATACCTTGGCCTTTTGGAAGATTTTACACTTCAAAAGCTCTGCGGCTGTGGGCCTAGAGATAAAGAAAAGCACACTGTTGAAAATACATTACCACACAGCGCTCTCTGAATGCTCATCAGGTGCTTTTTATTGATCGCAAATTGCATCAGCTCTTTCTGCACTGAAATATTTGGTAGATTTATGGAATGCGGGGCTGACCTTTTGGCAGGATCCTTCTGAAGGCACATAGTTATTAGCTTCCTAAACGATTTGCCGTATTTTTTTAGCACTTCCTTGTCTTCTACACCTGTCTCCAGAGTGGGTGGATCGTTCTGTAGGGTGAGCATTAAAACCTAAAAAGGACAAGAAAAAACAACAACTCAAAACCGCCCTCACATTTCTGCAGCAACACAAATATTGTACAAGAGGAAAAGAAACTCAAAGCAGGAAAATATTTGTAGAAGAAATGTTGCGAGAAAACTTTTGCTCTTTATTAGTTGTTTGGTATCCCAATTACAGCAAAAGCTGCGAGTCAGAATGTGTTATCTCAAGTTTCTTTCTGTGCTAATGATGAAACTTCACAGAGACAAGTTGATTTAGACGAGAATTTAGTAAGCCAAGAGTTTAGGGGCACTAATGGTGAAAGCTGCAAAAATAGCTGTGATTGGGACACCACACTGATTAAATAACAGCCAATAATAACATCCAGGACACTCACCTTCATGGGAGGGTAGCGGTGATAGGGTGCAGAGCCTGTTGCTAACTCTATAGCTGTAATTCCAAAACTCCAAATATCTGCTTTGAAATCATAGCCTCGAACCTGTGGACATATAATTACAATAATGTGTGATATTAAATACACTTAAATCTCTGGGGCATTACGTCAGTGTCGGGATTTAAAGGGACAGTCCACCCCCAAATCAAAATACATATTTTCCCTCTTACCTGCAGTGCTATTTATCAGTCTACATTGTTTTAGTGTGAGTTGCTGAGTTTTGGAGATATCAACCGTTGAGATGTCTGCTTTTCTTGAATATAATGGAACTAGATGGCACTCAGCTCGTGGTGCTTAAAGTTCCAAGAAATACATTTGAAAAACTCAACAGTAATGTCTCTTTGCAGAAATCATGACCAGGTTACTCAAGATAATCCACAGATCTTGTTGTGAGCAGTTTCACATTGGAACTATTTACTTTCTACCAAACTACACCCGCCAACCGTATTACTGTGCAGAAGGAAGCCTTCATCTACTTGACCTTATGCTTCATTCTACTTAACTTAGACCTGTTGTCCTCATCTGTGGACACTTTTTGTGTCATCTAGTGGAATAAGAGCACAATACACTAATCCATATAAAAACAAAATGGCAGCCATCTCTGCCAAGTCAGTCTGCAAATAACCACCACACAGAAGGAAGAGTGCATCTACTCATGCAAGAGAGGCTCATATTCATGACAGCCAACATGTAAACAACAACGTCCTCCTCGGCTTAGCTGTAACATTGGCTAGCTCAGTGTTGCTACATGAGCTAGCAGTAAATGCACAGTTCCTTGTGTGTGGTGATACTGTTCAGGGTGTAATTCGGTAGAAAGAAAATAGTCCCTATGTGATACTGCTCACAACAAGGTCTGTGGATTATCTTGAGTAACTGGGTCATATTTCTGGAAAGAGACATTGCTGTTGAGTTTTTCAAATGTATTTTTTTGGCGCTTAGAGCACCACAAGCTGAGTGCCATCTAGTTCCATTATATTTTAGAGAAAGCAGACATCTCTACAGCTGATATCTCCAACACTCAGCAACTCACACCAAAACAATCTAAACTGATATAGAGCACTACAAGTAAAAGGAAAAATATTTTGATTTTGGGGTGAACTGCCCCTTTTAATCTCTGGGGCTTTATGTTAATGTCATGATTTAGGTGGTTAAAATACATCAGCTAATAGCATTACATCAAGAATTAGATTAGCACTAAGTCCTGCAGAGACAAGCTGAGGCAAAAACATTTTGAATGAGATACGATGAACTTCATGACATCACCTGCAGCTACCTTTTTGTACGGATAAAGATAGACTCACCTGTTCCATCACCTCCGGCGCCATCCAGCATGGCGTGCCAACAAAGGTCTTCCGTACTTTGTTCCTAGTCACATCCCCCCCGGTGGATAGGAACGCGCTTACTCCAAAATCTGAAAATATAGATAAACAACCAGTGCCTTATTCATACCTGAATGTGCTGAATGGGTATTTCAGAATGAAATGGCTTTTTTTAGCAAACACAAAAAAAAACATAATGTCCAGTCAGTTTTTGTTCATTTAAAGTTCAGCTTTGTGACAGGTAAAGAACTGCAGCATGGAGAGTAAATATTGGGCCAAAAGCGAGGTTTTATTTGATATCAGATATCATTTCATTATGTTTTTCACCAAAATGATAGAAGGTCCACCTTTTACAGAAGACCTGCAAAAGCAGCAAATGTCTTTTACAATTCTTTTACACAGTTTTATCAGTTATTTATTCAATAATGTCTTTTGTAATATCTTAACAGCTGTAGTTAATGCAGTCACCAGGACTTAAAAAAACTGCTAACTTCAATTAGGTTATGGAACAGCGAGATCCATAATATGCACACCTGACAATCACGATTCAAGCGATTGGTGCTGGTTTTGTTTTCAGCTTCCAGAAATCAAATATCATGTCAACAATTAGTCAAGAAATATTACCAGCCTCATGTAAGACTAGCTTAATCTCTGACTTAACAACAAATACTATAAATATGCATCACTTTTATCATGAATTCATACAATCTGTGAGCTCAGTTTCAGTGATTAGACATTTCTGCTTTTGGTTTTAATGAAAATCTTGAGTGTCACAGAACAGAACAGTATCGTGTTCAACACACCTGCAATCTGAACAGATCCGTCTTCTCCCAGTAGTATGTTTCCAGCTTTCACATCCCTGAGGTCAACAAAACGCAGACACAGTCAAACAACAAAGTCATGTGGAGCAGCATTGATTCTTCCATTCGTGCAAACAAGTCCCACAGCCCACCACCATCTGGATCTTTGCCCAAGGGGCTGATAGAGGTTTAATCGTGCCTCTCGGTGACCTTGAAATGCAGGGAGTTTAGACAACACGACAACAGCACTGCTTTTTAATAAACAGAATGGCCTGATAAGATTCATTTTACATTTTATCCAGAGAGCGATAACATTTTATATGATCATACGTTTTATGAATGTTGTTTATTTTATGTAAGTCAAAGACTCTGACCTGAATTTAAACAGCCACATTAGAACAATTACAAATCAGCTGATTACCACTTAAAAACACAGCAAGACTTAAAGGATTTCTGTCTCAACAAGATACAGAAAGAAACTTGTTCACGCATTTATTTTTTAGCAGACTCGACTATTTCAATGGTGCCTTCACAGGTCTTAGTAAAAAAAATCAATCAGAAAGCTGCAGCTTGTCCTGAACGCTGCTGCCAGAGTAACACCAAGACAGTGCAGCACAATACACAGTTCCTTGTATCACTGCTGGCTTCCTGTGAGTCAAAGGATAGATCTTAAAATCATATTACTTTTCTATAAAGCATTAAATACATCTCTGATCTGCTTGTATGCTATGAAACGTCCTGACCCCTCGGGTCATGCGAGACAGGTTGACTCAGTGTTCCCAGGATCAAAACAAAGTAAGGTGAAGCTGCTTTTAGTTTCTGTGCTCCCCACCTGTGGAACAAACTTTGTGAAGGTCTGCAAAAACTGTCAGCTCAGTTAAATCAGGACTTAAGACATTATCATTTACCACTACTTCCCAGTAAAGTAGATATATGACTTATTTTTAATGCATGACTATTTATTTGCTTGCTTTTGCTTTTCCTAATCTTTAACTATTTATCTACTTGTTCCCACTTCTTTTAGTCTTTAAAATGCAATTTTAATGTTGTCTTCATGTCTTATGTTTAATGTATTTTTATGCTCCTGTAAAGCACTTTGACTTACCTTGTGTCTGTAAGGTGCTATGAATAAACTGCCATTTTACATTTGTACAATTTCAACTGGGATTGTCACTGCTAGTTTCTTTTACAACCCGTTTCTTAATTCTGATCATAAACAAATCAGAAAGCAAGATAAAAACAGCACATGTCAGAAAAAAAAATCTAGTTAAAATGTTAAAGTATTACCTGTGAATCTGTCCATTTCTGTGCAGATAGTCCAGGCCCTCCAGGACTTCTTTTAGTATGGTAGCAATAATTGGCTCATCTAGCGCTCGATTTCTGTGGTCCTCTTTGTTTGTGTGCTTAATTATATCCAGCATAGAGCCTTGAAAGACACCACGGAAACACAGAAATAATTCACACATTAATGAAAAACACAAATCAGCTGCAGCGTTACGCTGAGTCATTACGTGATCAATATCCAGGCGCAAATTACTTCAGTGTCTGTTAATTGCTTGTTGTCCCTTAAACAGTAAAACGCAGCAGGCAGTACATTATAGTGAGTAACTTCACTGCTGTAATTCCCTCAGAAGTGAGCGCTGTAAGCTGTTTACAATAGCATCCAACCAACAGTTGCAACTGCTGCCTAATGACTGTAATAAAGCCATCCCAAAATACTGTGCTGAAAGAATACTTTTAAGGGATTTACATTCATTTTTTTCTAACATACATAATGAGAAATAGTGGTTGAAATGCTGATTAGATCGCTTTTATTGATCATTTTATGCATGCATTTTGACAGTTATTTCTTGCCAGCTGTCGCTTTTGCATACTGGATGTAAATACAGATTAAAGGGATGGTTCATCAAAAAATCAAAAATACATTTTCCTCTTACCTGTAGTGTTATTTATCAGTCTAGATTGTTTTGGTGTGAGTTGCCGAGTGTTGATGGTATCAGCCGTAGAGATGTCTGCCTTCTGTTGAATATAATGGAACTAGATGGCACTCACCCTGTGGTGCTTACAGCGCCAAAAAATACATTAGAAAAACTCAACAACAATGTCTCTTTACATAAATCATGACCTGGTTACTGAAGATAATCCACAGTTCCTGTTGTGAGCAGTTTCATGTAGGAACTATTTTCTTCCTACCAAACTACACCCACCAATCGAATCACCAAGCAGAAGGAAGTGTGCAAATACTGCTAGCTCACTTAGCAGCACTGAGGTAGCTACTGTTACAGCTCAGCCATGGACGCCATTAAAGTTTACATCTTGCACTGTCACAAGCTTGAGTCTCTCGTCTATGACTAGATGAAGGCTTCCTTCTGCTCTGTAATACCCATGGTGGGTGTAGTTTGGTAGAAAGAAAATAGTCCCTATGTGAAACTGCTCACAACAAGGTCTGTGGATTATCTTGAGTAACCTGGTCGTGATGTCTGCAAAGAGACATTGCTGTTGAGTTATTCAAATGTATTTCTTGGAACTTTAAGCCACAAGCTGAGTGCCATCTAGTTCCATTATATTCAAGAAAAGCAGACATCTCCACGGCCGATATCTCCAACACTTGGCAACTCACACTAAAACAATTTAGACTGGTAAATAGCACGACAGGTACAAGGAAAAATATGTATTTTTGAATTTGGTGTGACCTGTCCCTTTAAATATATGATGCTAACTAATGTAATCACTAGACAATTAGCTGTACAGCTGCACTATTTTTCACTTGCGACTACAGTATAAGTGAGTTATAACCCAGGCAGCTGTCAGATCGAAGCACAAACATGAAGCATCATCACTTTCTCTGACTGTATTATCAACCTAGATGTTGGGGATCTGGTTCCACGTAGCCCGGCAGCTGAAGCTTACCTCCACTCAGAAGCTTCATGACTAACCAAAGCTCATCCTTCACCACAAAGGAGGTGTAGTAGGAGACAACGTTGGGATGGTTGCACTGGCTCATCGCTTGGATTTCTTTCTATTGTGAGAGAGAAACGACAGCATGTGACATTTCAAGTTTCATCATGTGGCTTTGTTGATGACATGGTGTGTTATTTGTGAAGAGCTTTGCAAAACAGACCATTGCTAAGCATGCAGTTCTTATGACAGCAATAAAATTATTTTTGAATCAGTATTTTGTGTCACATTTTCTTTATTAAGTAAGCATGTATTAGTAACAGGAACTGATATATATCTCAGTTTTTACAACCTTACAGCAAATGATTCAGTATTACAGCCTCTTAGGTGCATTAATGATTACCGTTATTCAGGCTCACACAGAACAATAATAATATGGATCAGAGGGAAAGTAGTACTACAGCATAGTGGTTCAAACACACTCTGTGCACACACACTTAGAAAATAAGCCCATATTTATTGTGCTCACCAATAGCTCATCCATGCTGGTCTGGCATTTTTCCAGGTTTATTCTCTTTATGGCAACGCGCTCCTGTCTGGGGGTACAGAGGGCTGCCTGCACCACAGCTGTGGCCCCGCTGCCTGGAATCACAGCCACAACAGAGCGATGACAAAGTGGACAGGAGCAAAGAGCGTCTCAAAGCGCACACAGCTGGAAGACAACACTGAAATACAGCAGAACTCTGTGGCTTTGTGGTGTTCATTTTGGCCTTCTGTTACTCAGGTTTTATGTCTATGTTATAGTATTCATCTTTCATGCGTGCTGGCGGACATGAGCTGATTTTCACTACAGAGCTCCTTTTTTCTAACGTGATGTGTTGTTTACTCAGTTCATTACAAATCAGGCCACGCTGGAGTGGTGAAGTTGTTCACACCAAGGAGCTGCGACACACAGCATATTGCTTTCCAACTGTTAGTGGCAGATAAGGAGAAGGAGAGAACACATGAGATCTGACTGCTTACCAGTTGATTGTGACAACAGAGGGGGGGGTCTCACTAACTCATCACAGTCAGCAGCAAACAGCTGTGGTGCTACTCCTTATCAGCGATGATAGGACTTGTCAGCTCATCTACACAGTACATGCGTGTACCAAAAATATTCAGGCGACTTCCTTTTGCTCTTTTTCAGTACGTTTAAGATTTTAATTGTTGTTGAATTTAGTAATTGATACTACTAAATTTAACTGATTCATGGCAGAACTGAAAATGAGCATTCTGCGACTGATGCTGGGACACATCACTTTTTTAAACTCTGAAAAAAGTTAAATTAAAGGAAGAAAACTGACGGTACATATAACTATTTTACAAATCTACAACAAGCATATCCACAGTCTCTCATGTAATAGTACAGGAAGACACATAACCACAAGGTTAATCAGAACAACATTCATAAAACACATGGTGTCAAATGTTTTTATTCTAGTTACGTATATAAACAAGACTTAACAAATGACTGAGCATGTATAAGTTCACTGCCTTTGACCCATAGCTATTGTGAGAGTAAGCACTTAAACAATCAATCGCCAACTATTACGCTCTAAAAAATTATTCATGCCGTTAGTGGATAACACTTAAAATAAATACGTTTTTCAGTGTAAAACAACATTAAGTTTGTTACATTAACGTGTTTTAGTCAGTTTACAGCTTATTTCAAGAAGTTGGTCAAACTCAAAAAAATGTTTGACATTTTTCAGTTGGATGGAATTAAAATAAATAAGTAAGAATATCTTAAATAAATAAAATAGTTTGACCACTAAATATCAACACAACTTTTGGATGAATATTAAGTTGATTCAACTTAATTAAGTTTCTTTTTTTAAGGTGAAAGCAAATCATAATGGTTGTACTAAACTAATTGAGTTGGTTAGATTATAAAAGACTAATTAAATTTACTTTATGAGGCCTTATTTTTTTTAAGTTGAACCAGTGGGTTCTTTTTTTAGAGTGTGAGGTAATTGTTTAAGTCATTAAGCAAAAAAATATTACTTTATACAGTTGGTCTGATATGAAAAGGGTGTTAAGACATTGCTCCCATAAACATGATGGACATTTTTCATTCTTTTCTAACATTTAACAGACTAAATGATACACGGAAAAGTAGTTAATAGAGTAATCAATAACAGAAATAATAGTTACTGTAGTTACAGCCTTGCTGGGAATTCAGTCTCTTGATTTTTATTTTGTATAACTCAAAGATTTAGTGTGGTTAAAAGTAACAGTGCTATTACCACTATTATCCTAACTACTATTATTATCATGAATATTAATATAAGCTGTTTTTATCACTGTGTATATTTGACATTTGAAACATTGCCAACTTGAGATGACAGGCTATCTAATTCTGTTTCCGTGCCATCACAGATAACGCCAGTGAAATAACACAGTGTGGGTTTTACACAGCCACAGCAACTGTGATTTTAGTAATGACTAATAAACTGGACACGTGCCATAAACTGGCATTGCCAGAGTGGGTCTCTATGATCCGAGCACACTTGGGCAAAGTGACATTTCAAACCCGGCTCAGTAACCTGCATTTCAACTCATTGGGCTCCATCAGGGTCACCAAACACAGTTGTAGACCGGTAGTCTGTAAAACGTGCCTGTTAACATCCGCATTGCAAAGCATTGCAGGAGGCTACTGCATATGGAAAAGCCGGTAGGCCCCTCATCGTCATCTACAGCTGATAACCGGCCGCCGCGTGCCTTTCCATGATAATATACAGCGTTCATCACATCCCCGGGTACTAACCTATGACTTCCTGCAGCTCGTACGACTCCCTGGTAATTGGCCAGCTGGTTGTCAGCGCTGGTTGCGGGTGGAGGACCGGAGCCGGAGATTCGCCTTGATCCGCCATGATGATGATGATGATTCTGCGCTTGTTAGCAGCCTCTGTGGCAGACAGACAGACACACACCGAGAGGGAGAGAGAGACAGTCAAATTTGACCTCACCTCCTCAGTACAAATGTCAGCTGGCGGCTGCAGCGGAGCAACTACCGCCAGCGAGGAGACACAACCCGGAAAATAACGGACCGCACACATGCGCGCGCACTAACGCACACGCGCGCGCACACACACTTTTCAGTGACATGCCAGTTGAGTACACAATGGTTCAATACACACAGGAAGACATTGATTAAAATCACTATTAGTCATTTTAGGAGACTACTAGACGGTACAAAACGCTGTTATCTAAATCTTTAATTAATTATGTTTTTTAATGTATTAAATAACTGTTAAATACTGCCATCGTTGTTTGATTACTAATAGGAAGAAGGATTTGGCAGCTGCTTTGTGTGAGACAGTACGTATGTGTGACGATTTCATATGTCACATGTATTCAAAACTGCAAGTGATGTTGTTAACACTGGCCAATAGATGGCGCCACCACATCTTTGTATTGTGTATGAAGGCTGAGGGACACAGTAGTCACCATTGCTCCATGCTGAAGAACTGAACATGCATAATAATTTGTAAGTAGAGCTTAAACTAGTAATCGATGGACATAAGATTACAGCAGCAATCGATTAATCGACTAATTATTCAAGTAAAAACACCAAACATTCCCTAGTTGTCTGCCAATAAGTCAAGTGCCAAGTTTTTCAGTACAAAAAACATTAAGTTTGTTTCATTAACGTGTTTTAGTCAGTTGACAGCTTATTTCAAGTTGGTCAAACTCAAAAACATTTTTGGACATTTTTTCAGTTGAGTGGAATTCAAACAAATAAATAAGATTATCTTAAATAAATAAAATAGTTTGACCACTTAATATTAACACATATTTGGATAAATATTAAGTTGATTCAAATTAATTAGGTTTTTTGAAGTCAAACTAAACTAATTGAGTTTGTCAGATTATAAAAGACTCATAGAATTTACTTTATAAGGCGTTAAGGAGTTGGAACTAATTAAGACCAAACATTCTCTATATTAAATATCCATGTGATCTGGACTGTTTGAAGGACAAAAAAACAAAACAAATAAAATAAAACAAACAAAAAAATGGATGATCAGCCAGTTAATCTATATATTATATTATATTATATTATATTATATTATATTATATTATATTTTAAAAAATATATCTACTATCCCAAGTCCGGCACCCTGAGGTTATACACTAAGTGGAAAGAGGGAGGCTGAGGACTAGTGAGCATCAGAGCCCCTATCCAGGATGAAACATCCAAAATCAAGGAATACATCAAGAAGATGGCCCCAAAGGACGAGCTGCTGAGTGAGTGCCTCAGACAACAGAAACCTGATGAGGGCAAAAAGGTGGAGGAGCAAGCAACATGGAAGGACAAGCCTGTCAGATAGAGGAAGTGGCTGATATCAAGAAGACCTGCCAGTGGCTGGAGAATGCTAATCATCACAGCACAAGTACAGGCCCTAAGCACAAGGGCCATAGAGGCCAGGGTCTACCACAGCAGATCAGACCCAAGGTGCAGGCTGTGCAAAGATGGCCCTGAGGCGGTCCAGCACATAGTGGCAGGGTGTAAGATGCAGGCAGGATTAGCGTACATGGAGAGGCACAACCAAATGCACAGGAACATCTGTACCCAGTGTGGACTTGAAGTACCCAAAGCCTGATGGGACACACCACCAACAGGGCTAAGATCCTGTGGGACTTCAGCTTCCAGATTGACAAACAGCTGCTGGCTAACCAACCGGACATTGTGGTGGTTGACAAACAGCAGAAGAGGGCAGTGGTGGTAGATGTGGCGATCTGGCAACATCAGGAAGAAGGAACATGAAAAGGTGGAGAAGTATTGAGGGTTGAAAGAACAGCTGGAACAGATGTGGAAGGTCAAAGCTGACGTAGTCCCTGTGGTAGTCGGAGCACTCAGAGCAGTGACCCACAAACTGGGAGAGTGGCTCCGGCAGATTCCAGGAACAACACCTGAAGCCTCAGACCAGAAGTGTGCAGTCCTAGGAACAGCTAAGATACTGCGCAAAACACTCAAACTCCCAGGCCTCTGGTAGAGGACCCAAGCTTGAGGATGATACAGATACCACCCTGAGAGGGTGATTATTTTTTATATAAATAGATATATTGTCTGTCTACTATTATATTACAGAATGCACAGATATAGCCTGGGCTACCCTCTAGCAGAAAGACAGTGAAGACAGTAGGCCCTATCTATTATAAGAGCTGACTAATTAACATTTAGCTGTTGTGTATTAATTATGTAATTATTTTGTATCATAGAGGCATACAGCATTTATAAAGCGTAACAATGTCTTGTGTATTCTTTGGTTCATGTTTGTACTTTGCTCATGTAGAATATATTTCATATGGCCTACACTGAGTTGCTTGTTTACACCGGGCTAAAAGTAATGCAGTTTAATGCAACAACCATGCAATAAATACTAACTTCATGAAGGTTATGACATTCAGTTTTGTTAAAACTGTTTTTCGATTTCGATTTAACTTTAAGGTAATTTTGGATGGTGATGTAAAGAAAAAAATTTCTAATGTTTCTAATATTTCATTGATAACATTCAAAAAGGACTCTAATTTGCTAAGACTCCTAACACCTCATTAATTTGTTTGCAATTTGTTTATGTTTGTTTTTTTTGTAAATTGTACATCTTTAACATTTTTTCATCATCTGGAACTCAATCTTTGTTTTTATGCTTTTTTTTAAATGTATGACTGTTGTTATTTAATAGGAGAGGTATCTTGAGGTATCTCGTCATTTTTTGGCTTCTAACCTCTCCTGCACAATGTTTTAACTTTTAATTTCTTTTCCCTGTATTTTCTATACATGTGTGTGCAAGTACACTTAACTAAACTAATAAATGGTTGGACAAGATATTACAATAATAATTTATTTATCTATTTATCATTATTATTTTATTTTATTTTATTTTATTTTTATTTAAATTTTTATTTTTATTTTATTTAAATTTTTATTTTATTTTATTTTATTTCAATTCATTTTATTTTTTTGTATAAACAAATCCAATTTATAGGTGCCCCAAGCTACACCAAATGTAAAAAAAAAAAAAAAAAAAAGAGAGAGAGAGAGAGATGCATTGTTTTAAAAAATCAAATAAAAATGTATCATCATCATTTATGAATTTCAGATCCCTATAAAAATGTATCATCATCATTTATGAATTTCAGATCCCTGCGGTCAACTAAATCAAACCTGTCAGTAGGTGGCGTGGTTTACCAACATGATATAGCCTTGAAGCTCATTGCGTTAGTGTTTCCATGTTAATTGTGCTTAAATTTCACAGTTTTACTAAATATTGATTAACAATCAGTTTTAATTTGGCAATAATAATACATCCAAGGTGACACCTCACGTGGTATGTGATGTATTGTGTGTTTCCTTGTGTCATAAAACGACACAAGATGTGTAAAACTAGAAATAAACACAACAAAAAGCTCTCTGTGGTCGAGTCATAAGGAAATATACCTACACTGTTTCCGTAAAGGTGCGACACAAACGTGGTTTACCTTGCTTACGTCGTTGTACCGCCGGTATAACGTACGCAGACTGTATTACATGACATTTCAACGCACCAATCACTCGCTGAGGAGCTGATTGAGTCTACTTCCCTACACTGGAATAGCTGAGGGGAAGCGGGCGGACGGCGATCTCGCACGGATATCTCATCATCAGCCGAGTGTGCACGGTCAGATCAGCCTGCGAGAGAGCTCCGGAATACAGCGGGCCATCGACTTCTCTTCCCACCCGGTCCCCGTGTCTGCTGCAGGGAGATGGCCGGTATTTTGGCGTGGTTTTGGAACGAGAGGTTCTGGCTCCCCCATAATGTAACCTGGGCTGACTTAAAAAACACAGATGAAGCAACGTTCCCGCAAGCCGAGGATCTGTATCTGGCGTGTCCTTTAGCATTCTGCATCTTTATGATACGGCTGGTTTTCGAAAGGTGGGTCTTTAAAGCGCACGCGATGAATCCAGGTGGCTGTGATACGGTTTGTTGTGTGTGTGTCGGTGAAATGCTCCGGTGTGTGATGCAGCACACCTCGCTGCCCGTGTCCGTTATCTAAACAATGGCATCTTATCTGGTTAGCCCTCAAATCACCACGGTTGATCATCCTTCTTTCTGCAGGCCTGCAGCATTACGCGCTGTCTGCATTTGATGCATCTGTCAGAGCACACACACACACACACACACACACACACACACACACACATATACACACAGTGCAGCCAAGTTGCCATACCTGCCCAAATCCAGCTGCTGTCCTCTGAGCTCAAACCTGAATTTCAACAAAGCATCATGCAGGAGACAGGCTTCTTTTACTAATCCGGCTGTTTTGTTGTAACTCTACTGCTCCAGTTATGATACAGTGCGTGTTGCATCATCTTATCTATGGCTGTTATTGTACAATCATCAAAATACAGATATGTGGGTCAGAAGTCTCTGTAGGGAGAAGTGAGTGAGGCCTTAAATTTCCCCACTAAACCCTTCACTCATGCTCAGTATTTATCCTTAAAATACAGTATGCTACTGTAGATCATGTGAAACACAGAAGGCAGCAGCCCTAATGTATGGCTTTAAGATGTTAAATCCACGAGATACTACTTGAATTTATTCACTGTATAATGTTTATTTACATAGTCACTTGTCACCTTGTGTCAACCTATCCCAGCGTCACTGCTTGCCAAAAAAAATTAGCAAATGTAGTTAGGAATGTGCAGACTGCATATGGTTTGTAAAGAGGGTTGAAGTGCCAGTTTCTTTGTGTCAAAAGGACAAAGAAAATGATCTTCACAGTGTCGTATTGTTGCCAGTTCTTCTTTTATTCTACATGGAAGTGTCAACCTTTCTCCCAAAACTGGTTGTCCTCAAGATGACCTGTGGAAGACCACGTTTTCATGTCCTGGTAGAGTAAAAGATTTGGGAGCAAGCACATGCACACGTCTAGGTGCAGATAACTGCCATCAAGCACTGTGCTTCCTGGTGATTGCATGCCTCATGTTTAAACCCCTAAATACACACAATTCATATTCAGTTCATCTCAATTATACTGTCTCTGTTGTTTTATAATGGTGTCGTGATATTTTAATTGTAGGTTTATCGCAAGACCATGTGCCATGGGCCTGAAGATCCAAGCCAACGGGCCACAGAAAGCACAACCCAACGCCATCCTGGAGAAGGTTTTCACTGCGATAACCAAGGTGGTGCATGTGTTCCCGTCATTATTACTTTGACATTGGTGCCACATATGAAACATAAATCTAACATATGGAGTGTCTTGTCTTGTGCCAGCACCCAGATGAGAAGAGGTTGGAGGGCTTGTCCAAGCAGCTCGACTGGGATGTGCGGACCATCCAGCGCTGGTTCAGACAACGCCGAAACCAGGAGAAGCCCAGCACTCTGGCTCGATTCTGTGAAAGCATGTAAGGCAAATCTAACACCGTAACATGCAGTAGCTACGAGACGCATTTCTCTGCATGTTATTACATCTGAGTTTCTGGAAATGAACTTGCACTGACTTTAAATTTGCCTGAAGTAGTGAAGAAAATATCTGCTCTTTTGTTGTCGTGTCTTCAGATTCAGATTCAGATTCAGAATACTTTATTAATCCCCGGGGGGAAATTGTTTTGTGTCTTGTGTTACAGTAAGTGCAGACTGATTTAAATAGGCTGCGGTCCTTTATCAGTCATCAGCATGACACACCTGTGACAGAAGTGAAAGCAGGCGTGGTGCTCACTGTGATAGATAACTTTATCAGGGCTAGTTTCATGTGTATGCAAGTTTATTTACATATTGTATGGAAATGAGGAGACACAGTGCAGCTGCTCAAAAAAAACAACGCTATAACTAATTTTCCACAAATGTTATTATGTTCAGATTGCTGGTTTTGTCTCACCAACAGCCCAAAACCAAAAGATATTCAGTTTACAGTGTTATAAACAAGAGAAAAGCAGCAAGTCATCACATTTTAGAAACTGGAATTGGTAATTTTTTTGGCTTTTTTGCTTGAAAAAATAATTTTCTGTTGATTGAATGATCAGTTAATCTACTAATTATTTTAGCTCTGTGGACAAACAGAAGCATAAATGGTGGTATGGTCCTTTAACAGACATTATGATGGTACTTCAGTGTCGGTAAACTGTTAATGTGTCTTACATGGCTTATAAAGATTGCAACATGAATGCTGGTGCTGCTGTGGGATAAGAGTCAAATGTGTCCCAGTGCGCACCAACAAACCCACTCAGGCCGTAACGGAGAACTGGCTAATCTGCAGTAGAGCATTTGCCATCAGGGAGATTGTACTTACTTAGCAGTGTGATGTTAAAGGCCAACAAGCGAGTGTGGCTGTCAGAACAGAGTCATGTCTGACACGAGTGGAGCCAATCTGGCAGTTTGAGACACAGGGAGCCTCACATCCTCTGATCTGCCTCAGGCTGCTGTTCACTCAGGAGAACACTGCTGGCTGATAAAACCACTGGACTCCCATCACAACCTCACGGAGGAATCAGTAAACACAAACCTGCTTTCTTATATGACACACCAGAATAGGCTGAGTTTGTCCTCCTTAGTGAGCTTATTGAACATGCTTAGCTGGCATTCAGTCTGTTTTAGCAGCAACTGTACCAAAGCTGTTATCTGCATGCAGCATAATTGTCTGCAGATGATGATGGGCTCTGCAATAGTTTGGCCAGGTTGTCCGTCTCAGTTGCTTACGGTGCAATTCTCCAAACGGGGCCAGCTCCAGTCCTTCCAGCAGTGATTGTGCTCTAATTAGGCCCTCATGCACAGCTGTTGCAGACTGATAGCATTCTTTGTCTCTCAGTCGTCAGGACGGCTGATCTGCTGTCTATTCTTTTCATTATGCAAACACAGAGTATGTTAGCAGACACATTTGGTGTGGAAATAATGAAGACTCTACATGGAGTTTGTTTACCAGCCATTGTTGCTGTCTCTCTTTTTCCAAGATGTACAGCAAAAAAACATTCCAACAAGTTCAAGTATTGATTTTTTTGTGTAAGAACCCTACAGTACAGTAACCTCTTTTTTGCAACAGAAACTGAAATCTTTCCAGAATCCTTAAAACAGGCGCTTTGCACTTGTAGTGAGAAATAATTCAAGACAGAAATGGAAAAATCAGAGGATACGAGAATTTCAGCACAGTGGCAGAAGTTATTTATGTTAAGAAAAATGAATCCAATTTAAAGCCTCAAAAGGAGCCAAAATGACAAACTAAGATGTGCAGTTTTCTGAGTGTGGTGTTACGAAGAGTCCCTCCTCTCGTCAGTTCTCCTTGGTTAGAGCAGACTAAGGAATGAGTGTGCTTTGATGTCCTCGGTGGCCCCTGTTGTCTGATCTCATCTTCATCCATCCTTGCTCAGTTCTGCTTTCACTGGGAACAAAGAAATTATCAGAAGCAACATAATGCAAATCACACCTTCTTTTAAGATGTAAAGACAGTGTTTGTCTGCAACATGAATTAATATAACTAAATATAGTTGCTATTTTAATCCCGTATTGTCTATTATTGGCATCAGTTAATATTTGATTTATGATCAAATGGAATGCTATTACTGGGTCTTGACTAGTGTTTCTTATTCGGGCTGAACAATTAATCGAAATATTAGCAAAATTGCAATATGGCCAAGTCCAATATCCAAATTGCAGGAGCTGCAGTTGTTTGATGAAGGTAAAATGTGTCACAACGCACCATTATAAATGAAGCATTGTGGTGCTACAGAGATTCCCAGGCCTTCAATTTTTTTTAAATTTTTTTTACATTTAATTTTAATTTTTATTTTTATATTTTTTCAGTGAAAATGAAACACAAAAATTACCATTCCTATTAAAATCACAAGTCATATCGCAATATCTGTCAAAAATAATCACAATTTCATTTATATATCCTGCAGCACTTTTTATTATATGTTAATAATAGGTTTGCTTTTATTTCCTTAAACAAAGTTTGATAACAAAACTTCATACCTGCACACTAAATGTGAAGCTATCGCCATTAGCCAGTTAGCTTAGCTTAGCACAGACACAGGAAACAGGGGGAAACTGCTAGCCTGGTTCTATCCAAAGGTAATGAAATATATTAAATAACTTTAAAACTAATTAACAAGGTATATGTTATTATATCCTGGGCTGTTTCTCGGACAGGAGCAGTCACTTCCTGCAGTCTTGTCATCATTGTGAGGTCATCACGTGACCAGCTTAGCCGACACATAACCCCTCACAACCACAAGTTATTGTTCACTTGATGTTTCGTACAATTTAAACAAGCAAAATATGGTGTTATCAGAGAACTTTAGAGATGATATTAGATGTACTTTATTACCTTTGGGCAGAGTCAGTTTTCCAGTTTAACAGTCTGTGTGCTATCCAGCTGCTGGCTATAGCTCCATATTTACCATACAGATAGGAGAGTGGTATTGATCTTCTCATCTAACTCTTGGCACGGAAGTGAATAAGTGTATTTCCCAAAATGTAAAATGATGACCTCAAGTTTTTTTTTTTTTTGCTGTTTTAAATTGGGTTCTCACTGCAATTATGCCTCATCCCAGAGTTTTATCAAATTTATAACCAAAAAGCCAACACTTGCATTTTCTCGCCAATTAACGCCCCATTACTGTGATCTCTTAATTTCTCATTCCTCCTCTGCACTTATATCAAAGTCCTCATTACTGCTCTTCCTCTAATCGATATGTTGGTCTATGATTTTCATACCTTTGAACCAACACACCTTCCCAGAAGCGGCACAGCAGACACCAAGTCGACAACTAATAAGCACGTCTGTGTTCAGCGGATGCTTCTGGCCCAGCTGAGAGATGAGCCTTTTACATGTGTTCTTGAGAGAGGACAGCCACACCCGTCCGTGTTTGTCCTTAAATTAGTTGCAGTCTTCTAGCACCGCATTAAAAATAACAGGCTATTAACGAGCTTTTTCATTTGGCCAATTTAAAGCCGAGCCTGATAATCAAACCAAATTAGAGAGATACACAAAGGTGGAAGGGACAGCTATTACTGCCTGAGGAGCAAAGGAGGTGTTACTGCTGATTTAACAGCAAACAGGGAGTATATCAAGGCTTTTTTTTTTTTTTTTTTTTTTTGTCGCACAACTGAATTTTGATCAAAGCTTGAGCTTCATGACTAATTGTTATGTTGAAGCATCCAAATGCAAACAGTTGCAGCCAGCTGGTGCTCAGACTACCCACCTGGAGAAGTGACAATGTGGAATTAAATGAGCCAGCATGACCTGCTTTTTATTATTTTCTTCCAAAGCTCACAGCTCCACTCAGAATAAAGCCAGACTCATTACTGAGTTTTTGATCAAATCAAAGTTGCCCTCCTCCCCACAATCCTTCCTCTCTTCAGGCGATGCTTTGTCCAAACAGGTACTTTTGATCTAATAGTGATCAGTGGATCGCTTCCATTTGGAAACCCACAGTCTCATCGGATATCGTGAATGATTCATTATGTATAATGAAGCTATTATGAAAGGATTGCGTTATGAACCATAGCACTTTACATACGCCAACTCTTGTTGTGTCATATAAACCACAGACTGTAAGTTTATACAGGACACATTCATGATAAAACATAATTCCGTTAACCACAGTCACTACACAGCGCTTAAATTATTTAAAAGTGTAATCGGCTAGTTTCTCTCACATCGTGTGCAGAAAATAAACAACAGCTCAAGGATACTAAAATCCATTAACATTTTAGTTTCCCCACAACCAAACTGAAAAAGAACCATAACTCAAAATAAAAAAAAACATCTGTGCTTGACTTCAGAGAGAAAAATAACTATTCACGAGAAGCAGTTGTGAGTCATTGTGATTGTACATACAGTATATAGCAGCGATTCAGCAGCACTTGAAAAAGACTCTTGCCGGCTTGATGAACCAGTTGCCATGCAACAGTCTTTACTCTGCCAGGTAGACTTGTCCAGTTAATTTGGTGTTACAATATTGTTGATCAGGCACAAAAAGCAATTAATGACAGCTTCCACAGGCCTTGCATTAACATGCTTAGAATTTCTCCGCCATTCATTAAAGAGTTAACGCTGAATATCTTGAGCAAACATCCACATAAAAGGACGAGCGCTGTTGGATGTTGCCTGCGCTGAAAAGCTGATTTATCCTGTTCTCTTGTGAGTGCTCATGTCATGTTGTGTTTGGAGGCTGTGGATGTCAAAATGTAAAACGTATTTGAGGTCAGCCGGAACAACCGCACGGCACAACTTTTAAAGTATGTAAAACCTCGTCTCACATGACAGGTTATACAGCTCCTGTCACTGCCATCAGTTGATGTTTTCTTCCATGTTGCAGAGAACAAGCCTTGTTTTGAGCCTCTTCTGTATGATTCACTTCACTAAGGTATTGCACAGTATTCAGAAGTGTATGTTATGTTATATATCCTAGAATATAGGCTCCACTAGGGGAAAAAAATCTGGCACAAATTTGTGAAATGCACAACAGGGGTTCTTTCATTCAAGCCCTGCAAACAAATTAGCTTTTGTTTCCTGTAGAAACACATATGGTTTAATCTGATGCAACTTCCAGACTTGTGTTGAAAGAAGGCTTGCTAGTTGGCCAGTCTTAAATCCTTCCTCCCAGTTGCTGACTGTTATAAGTTGGGTATATATATGCACATCTCCCTGCTCAGCAAGGCTTTGATCACTGAAGTGTCAGCTGAAGCAGTTTCTTCTCTGCCTGTTAGCTCAGACATCATGATCACTTTCCCCACCATTGTGTTGTCGTAGTTACTGTAAATGATGTGCAGGGTTATATAAAGCACAGAGCGAGATGGGCCGGGACAGTGCGAGTGTCTTGTCTTTGCCCCCGGACCTCAGCAAAGTGAAGTCAGTGATGTCCCATTTTCAGTGACTCACCCCAGACTGCAGATGTGGGGAAGTAAGAGGACCTCACACCACTTCAAATTTCTGATTAGAGGCATGACAGCCACTGAGAGTGCCACAGTGCGCTGCACCTAGTGACTGAACTACATAAGTAGTACACAAAACAAGTTGTGTTCATGTACACGTCCCCTGGTAATTTGTCGGGATGAATCTTAATGTTTTGACTCCAGGATGTGAGGCAGCTGTCTTATTCTCCGCAAATGCGTTTTAGCATATTTAAACACTTTGCTTTTCCATCTAATTTGCTCATCCTTATCTGTAATCCACATAGCATAGACTCCAGAAATCAAAGTGGAAAGGAGAAAGAAAAGAGGATAAATAGAAAGAGCTGTAAACACACTGCACAGCTAAGGGCTACTGTCTGTCACACTTGCAATTTCGAGGTAGGGGTCCTCCACATTTGGCCCACAGCCTACTAAAAAGCACTACTGGTATGCTGAAAAGCAAAAACATTAAGACTGCAAAAGTAATGAAAGGCTTGTTGCCTAAACAAGTCGAATGTTGAGCGTTTTGGGCTTTATATGCATTCTGTTTTTTCTTTCTTTCAGGTGGAGATTTACGTTCTATCTCTACATATTTACCTACGGAGTGCGTTTCCTTAAAAAGGTGAGTTCTCCACACAAACAAATGAGCACCAGTCTGCTGCTATGAGTCACTGATGTTTGAATCAATTTTCTACAGCCCATTTAGAAGTACACGGCGAGCATTAAAATCTTTTGGTTTCTGGTTTCTGGCAGGGTTAGTGCCTAGTCATGAGGCTGGCAAGTAAAATTGATGTTCTGGTGAAAGGGACTGATTTTATAAAGGAGATTTGTAATAAAGCCCAGTACAAAATGTGTTCATTAATAATGGATCAAGGAAACGGGGAGCAGCTGACAAATAAACACTGCCAATGCTAAACAATGCTTTACATTACATATGCAGTCCATTTTTCACAAAGCATGTAGGACTCAGTGATTATTTGTCTTTGTTTTTATCATGAATGTCTGCTGCTTGAAGTTAATATTAGTGCTATTGCTTGTAAATGATGACAGTTGAGATGAATAAATTTAACTGTGGACAGCTTAATTGTAGGTTTTACAAACAATAATAATACCACCTCAGAGTTATTTACAAATGCTGAGTGTTAACAGTAAAATATGGTTGTTGTCTTTAAAAGATGTCTTTAATGATATTACATGTGCTGATGAGGGCTCGGATGCAGGGATGACTTTTTCTGTAGGCCAACATGACAAGTTAGCATCACCCTAATCCCCTCATCAAGAAGCTAATGGGATTTTTCAATTGGCTTTTGGGTTAGTGCGGAAAATACGCTCTGTGGCAAATTAACGTTAATGATATTTACACGTTTTGTTCAACAAGATCATCTTCACAAATGAACACAACTTCTATGATTTTTGAAGCATAAATTAAACAGCCAATGTTAGGCTATTAATGGACTACACCTAGCATGCACAACAGGTTTTGGCGTTCGGTGTTCAGTCTGAAGACGGTATGTAGTCTAGTTTAGCCACCTTCTAGTAACCACCTTTTTGAGACACATAAACACTTTAAACTTCACGAGTGGGATATATACTGATTTATTTTATGCCATAGAACAAAACGTAAAATTCTTTTAAGCTCGTGTTAACCACAGACCTTATTTCAGGCATCTAACCAAAAACCCATTCAAGGAACCAGGGGGTGAATTTGTGAATCCTAGGATAGCAAATGAATGGCCCACTAGCCAATCATAGGGAAAGTAGGGCAGGTCATTCCTTCAAAAGTGCAAAAATGCTAACTAATTTTAGGACTCATTTCTGAGGCACTCTATTGGTTTCAGTGATCTCTGGCAACACTGCATAGTGTTACCAAATTAATTAGCCTAGCGCTTGGAGATACAGTTAGCATGCTAACATTTGTTTGGTTTTTTTGTGCTTCATATCTAACTGTATAGACAAATAACTATCAAGACATGGCACAATGACAGTACTGTAGTTTGGTCACATTTATATGTATTTTTTGTTTCTAAGATACCAGCAAACCAACAACCGCAGTGCTGGTGTTTATGCAAACGCTAGTAACGCTACTTTTTGGAACTAGCTTATCCTCTGTGTGGGCTAGCAGGAACATTTTCTTAAGCGGCTAACATTAGCTACGCACATGCTAACCAGAGAAACGCTGCTCAGTCTTGCAGCCAATTTTTCCCAGTGGCCACTCGTGGTATTGCAGCAAAAAAATCCCCCTGTGGCCCAAAAAGCATTTTTCCCATAGAACAATATTATAAAAGAGATGTCTGCAAACAAGGTCAACTGTGACTCTTTTAATCATGAATTTTTGTTCCATGGAGGTTTCAATTTGTAAACTTTCCACAAGCTGAGAAAACTATTTTGAAAATGCGTGTTGGCATCACTATGTAAAGTCTATGAGCCAAGGGGGAACTTGTGGTCGGGGCCAGTGGGAGAAACACTGCTAAACATATTCAGTGGGCCGCATATGGCAGAAGTAAGCCTGAAAGCTAGAATCTTTTTTCGGTGTATGTGCCAGGAGAGCAACTCCATTGGAATGAATAGGTGGCATCTTAGCATCCGGTATCTAGGTGTTATTATGAATCTATGATGCTAACCTTTTTAACAAACATAATGCAAACTTAATAGTTATGACAGTGAATGTTTTCATTTCAAAGCACTTTTTACCTTTCAAATGCTGCGCCAATGTTTGCTCAATGTATGAAAATCAATCATGTTATGCCATACCGTGCATAGTTCAGGGGAAATAGGAGACTGGAGAATTCAAGTACTCCCCGTAAACAGCTCTCCCTGTTTATTAAGTTTGAGCCACACTTGTGAGAGTTTATAAATTGTGGCCATTTTGTCCAATGTTCCAGTCAAACATTAGCGAAATATGTGGCTGGGATAGATTCATATATTTCATTCATATATTCATGAAAATGCATAAATGTATATATAATCAACAAAGCAATAGTTGAGATAGCAGAGCAGGAAAAATCTCTCAAAGACACAAGTTGCATGACGAAGCACTTTGTGAAAATAGTTCATTCCCTGGCAATCCCAGCTGCAGGCTCCAGTCTCTGTGGGATTTATTAATAGAGCAGGTCTGGAGAGAGGAGTGCAGGAGACGTAAACTCAGTCACAGTGATGGGTCACTGTTTGGTTATAACACATTCTTATGTATCACAGTTACCATTCTCTTGTCGTCCCGATGCCGTTATGTCATTACTCAGGAATTCATGAGGACGAACCCCCCCTTGGTTCCTTTGTAATCCAGCTTCCTTTTAAGTCAAAGTATGCACTGTAACAAAATCTCTTGTAACAGCAGTCATTCAGTATTTTACAAACCACTTTGATTTCATTCAGAATCCATCAAGGGAATTATTCATTTTCCAGTGTTCACTTTGATATTCATGTGTTAGATCGGAAATGACACGTTGAATTGAACTTCAGCTGTATGTGTGGGAACAGCATAACGCTGCATTTATATTGTTGCTAATGGAGCCTGCTCTTTCTAGGTTTTATTAAAATACAGCATATGAGACTTTGTCAGGGATCGAACAACAAAGTCTTTGCAGCATTGTCCCCGGAGTTTTTCACAGTGAACTGTATTACGGTGCAGTCTAAGTTATTCAGTCGCAGTTTTTTACATTTTAGAATATAACCTAGTTTGATTTGTTTCATATAAGTTCAAAAGTATTGTTTAGTTTCTCCTTTTATATTTGCAGACTGCGTGGCTGTGGAACACTAAAGAATGCTGGTACAACTACCCTTACCAGGTGAGTATTTTAATGCACCCATCATCAGTAATATTTTTATAACAAGACCTACTTCTCAAATATTCATTTTAACCTTGTTGCTTTTTGTGTGTATGCAGCCACTGACTGTGGACATCCATTATTACTATATACTGGAGCTGTCTTTCTACCTGTCCTTACTCTTTTCCCAATTCACAGACATCAGGAGGAAGGTAAGGACGTATGCAAGTCACACCAAGACATACATAACACACCTCCAATAACGTGGAACACTAAATCTTGGTTAAAGATCTACTGTATGGCAAAAAAGTGACACTGTTAGTCACTTGTATGCCATTGTAAGGAGCTCTGTCACAGAAAAGACGTCATTGTCTTTGCCTTACTGTCCATCTCTTACTGCCATGACTCTGTAACGTTTAGTCTATTGGCTAGTGACCGTTGGTTTTCACCTCAGTGTTTTCTCATTGATGTGTGAAATAACAAAATAGTGCAAGGGCAAAAAGGATAAACACTTTGTCGGACATTCAGATGTTGGATACAGTGTCAAACTTCCCCCAACTATTGGCCTGTAGACTTTGTTTTTTTATATTTTGTGCAAGCTTTTGCGTTATATTGGTATATTACAGTTCGTTACAGGATGGTAGGGATGAGCAAGTACACCATTATCTGTATCTGTATCTTTTCAACCAACCTAATTATCTGTATCCATATCTGTGCTCAGAGTGGGTGGAGTTTAGAGTAGATATGGGTGGGGGTCAGTCTGTGGTGGGGGTTTAAACTGAAAGTGGGTGTGGCCTAATCAGAACTTTGCATGGGTCGATCAGAAGTTGCTATATTTCTTATTTACTAGAAAACTATTTACAGAACAGCCTCAGGATTGACCTTCAGATCATTTTGATCACAAGAGTAAGGAATTGAACACCGCTACCCAAATGACAATTTCCTTCATCATAAAATGGATTGACACATTTTATTTGGCTGATACTCGTACCTGTAAAAAGTACACTATTCATACAGGATACTGGTTTTATGTGTGTATTGGATCAACCCTTCATGATGGTGTCCAGCTAAACTTAAATATCAAGCAGTGGTTCAACTGAAATGATTTGTCTTCACGTAGTGGCTCATTGCAAGTTTAGTCTTTTATTTATAGAAATAATTATATCAGACAAGAATTCACCTTTAGTAGCAATAAGAATAGGAAAAATGTCTAGTTTTATGACCCATTCATACTTCATCCTAAAAAAAATAACTGGCAACACACATGCCATCACAAGTATTCATACATCACTGATAGCAGCAGGGGTGCGCCGTCAGGAGAGGCAAACCAAGCAAATGTTCGAGGCCAACCTAAAACAGTTTGGGAAAAGGGACCCCTGATGGTCACTTACATTGGCACATTTTGCAATGACAACTGTAAACCCAGTTCAGCCTTACATAAAAGTACAATAAGTGCACTGCAGCTGCCCCCCAAACCCCCTAAGTGGGGCTCCTTGTAGCTACCTTGAGACAACTGGTTGATGTTAGTGAGGACAGTCAGCTAGTTACTTGTAACTGTCATACATACAATGTTAGGTGTAACAGTCAGAGCAACCATCGGGGTCTGGATGGGCCTCTTTGCCTGGGGCCACACAGGGCCTTTGGATAGTACTGTTTCCTTTATGTATTAACTATTTAAACGGCCTATCAGAAAGCTGCTGCAGGGGACCTTGCATTCAATAGAAAACCAGAATATAAGTTTATACAGTACCTACATTATGCACATTGTACCATACATTAAGTTTAAAAGGTCCGACTTGGTCAGTGTTTGTTCCAACTGAGATCAACTTGTACAGTTGTACAAACATTCTCCAACCCATTTCCATCTCCTTTTCTTTTTGTTATGAAGACGGCTACACTTTTGGTTCATTAAGTATCAATTTGCATGCCTTCCAGCCATGATCTTACTCCTGTCTCCAGTCCATCCCCAGCTCTGCCCTCTGCACAACAACACTTCACTCACTGCACTCACAGCAGCCCCCATGATGCCATGCTGTGTATGCCTTCACTCTGTCATCTCTTTGTTGACTGTTGGCATGTTGTCTGTTTTTGTTTCTCCTTTCAGTTTTTTCATGCACAGTACTACACTGAGGAGGTCCTCTGCATCCCCTGCCAATTCCAGTATGTTCTCCCCGCACACTCTTGCCTTGCTTTCATTCTGTATCTTGCATCATTACTCTTCCTTCTCATCCTCCTTCTCATGCTGTCGCCATTTTGGACTGGTTCTGGTTGCTTTGAGCTGAGACATTTATTAAGATTTGCTAGAGGAATGCTTCCCCCATGCCACCTTTCTGCATCTGTAGTCACCTGGAGCTCCATCCAAGGCCATCCCAAACCTAATGGGTCAAACCAAGGCAGGACCAGAGCTAGACTCTCATATAGTGTTAATTGAATTTCAATTACAGCAATGTAATTGTTTTAGATCATGTTGTGTTTAGGCAGTCTACTGTTGCTTGAGTTTGATTTCACAGAGATGTTTTCCTTACTTTTAAAGAACTGTCGAGTGTAACTAAGTACATTTACTACAAGTCCTGTACTTTACTTAAGTATTTCCATTTCATGCTATCTTTTACTCCACTACATTTACATCTACAATTACCAGTTACTTTAAAATAATGATATTGTATAATAAACATGATAAGCTTATAAAGAATGATGCATAATTATAGATTAAACTACCCAACAGTGTAAAGACTCATTATGAAGCAGCTTCACCTTGATGAACCACCACAGCAAAATCCTGCTTTCTAATTTATGCATCATTAATAATGATCTAAAGATATGATATATGATAGTGTAAGAGTCACAAGGGGAATACTTCACCTCCCAAATGACTATATGTATATCAGTTACTCAAAAAAGTGGACCCCTGTGACCTGAAGTCACAGGGGTCCACTTTTAACAACAACAAAACAGTTAGGGAGCTTTCACATCTGCCGTTTGGTTCAGTTCAGTCAAACTCAAATTTGTTTGCCCCCTAAGTGCGGTTCGTTTGGGCAGCTGTGAACACACCAATCACACTGATCTGGACCGAGACCTTCTTGAAGAGGTGGTCTCAGTCCAGTAACAAACAAACTCTGATACACATAATTGAAACCACAAAGTATCTCCATACTGCTCGTCCATAGTGGTCCAAGTGTCCTGAAGCCCCGACATAAAAAGTCGTTTGGAAAAACATCATTTGTATGTATGGAGATATTTTGTGGTTTCAATTATGTGTTTTTGGACGTTTGAATCTGGGGCGCCATAAGCCTCCATTAGGTGGAGTTGTGTTGCTACCCCCTCTCCCCTTTGATCTCCGCAAGGGATGTGAGGACTCTAAAACTTCACCTGAGCCTGCCTCGGCATATGGGTGAGTAGATAATGGCTGAATTTTCATTTTTGGGTGCACTATCCCTTTAATATGCACATTCAGCGCATCCAGTGCATCAAAACATTGTTTTCTAGTTGGAGCCGCGGCTCGTTTTCAAACTGTATGGTTTGTCTAAAATGAACAATGACAGCAATATAGTACACGATGACCAGCGCTAAAATCAACCTGTGTAGTCCCTCCATTGTGACATTAAAAAGTGGCACATGGCATATGTGCCAGGTGAGCAACTCCATTGGAATGAATAGGTGGCATCTTAGCATCCGGTATCTAGATGTTATTATGAATCTATGATGCTAACCTTTCTAACAAACATAATGCCAACTTAATAGTTATGACATTGAATGTTTTGATTTCAAAGCAGTGGCAATGAAACTAACTGTTTTGCTGTTGTTAAAAGTGGACCCCTGTGACTTTAGTTCATCAAGAATTTTCTCCATTTTCTTCATTAACCAAAGGCATGATATAGTTTTCCTCATGAATTTAATGTCACACACAGGCTGAGTAATTAATTCACAAGTAGTCATTTGGGGGGTGAAGTGTCCCTTTAAGTATCTTTATCAGTGCAGCACTTTTACTTTTAATCGCGTATGTTTTACTAAAGTAAAGGATCTTAAATCTTCCCCCACTATTGCTTTCAATATTTTAATATTGCAGTTTGACAATAAAAACCATAACCACCGCATCCAGTAGAAGAACGTGTATTTCAACCACACAACTGCATCAGCACGCAGTGTTCATTAATGCTCGGACAGTGAGGGCGTACTTGTTTGCTTGTAAGTGGTGATTAATCATTGCCTTGTCATAACTTTTTATATCTTTTCAATAGCTGTGCCAATCACAGTGGCACGTGACAAACACGGCTCACCAAAATAGATGTTTTATTTCGTGCTGTGGCAAAGCATGCGTCAAGTTCATGAAAACATGCCAGTTTTGAAAACAGCCACCATTGTGTTGCACAATAGCTCCACATATGCTGTAGACAGTAGGGGACTTAACATTTTTAAAATGATTACAAATGTTATGCATTACTGGAAACACACAAAGCTATTGTGTCCCTTTGACTTTATCACATCTGTACTGCATTACATACTCTGAGTAGGTGCCGCATGCAGTGACTCAAACGGCCATGAGGCAGTACTCTCTCTAGTTGTGTGACATTTCCTTGGCAACTGTGTCAACAGGATTTCCTGATCATGTTCCTGCACCATGTGGCAACAATCTCCCTCATCACCTTTTCCTATGTGAACAACATGGCACGAGTGGGGACTCTGGTCATGTGTCTCCACGATGCAGCCGACGTGCTGATAGAGGTGAGGATGGGTGAGGGAATTAAAGGCTGCAGATGGACAGACTGGCAAACGGAGGCAAAGATAGTTGGACGTGTGGGTGGAGTGTTGGGAGTTGATGTGCTCAGCTATCCATCTTATCTAAATTTAACCACAGTCCTTATATTATGAACATTATGTCAGACTGTGTCACACAGGCACAGAGCATGTTTAACATACTTTATTTGAAACTATTTTCAAGCAGTTGTTTGATTAATGATTGTTTCTTTTTTTCTGCTAAGGCTGCCAAGATGGCCAACTATGCCAAATGTCAGATACTGTGCAACCTCTTGTTTGCAATGTTTGCAATTCTCTTCATAAGTTCCAGGCTGGGAGTTTACCCTGTCTGGTAAGTGTTATTCTCTCTCCTGTGCACCATAGTTAGCATCCATTTTAAAGGCTGACCTCACTGTAGTGGTGTTAGCCTGTCATTTGTACACAGCACAGTCCCTACAGGCAGCCAGAGACTTAAAAACCTGTGCAGCACATGCCTGAGACGCTCTGCACATTTTTGGCAGACCATCCCTGAAAATGCATGTCAGTGCTACAAAGATCTCTGTGTGGGTTTTTTTTTTCCACTACTTTCTCCACAACGGTTTGCAGTGCAGACACATCTCTGTGAATTTTGTTGCTAAGTAATAGTTACTATGGATACAGCAGCTTTAACCTCTCAAAGAAAGCCAAACAAATCAACAAATGAAAAGCAGCACGTTATGGTTTTTGCTTTGTTATTGAAAACAGTGTCTGGAGTTTCATCTGATTAAAACATCAAAGGTTTTTTTTTTACTCATAATGATCTTTTGTCATATTGTGTTGCTGTTTTACGATGCATTAATTCAGCATTTTAAGTTGCCAACCGTAACAGGCCTTTCTAATGATTTTTGGCCAAGTTACCACAAATTGGCGGTCACCTTGCAGTCATCAGCAGCAGTGTTATCACATGTTTCTGAATCAGACAGTTTTCAGCACAAAAATCTATTGCAGGCATCTAAATCCAAGTTTGTTTTCTTTAATAATTCAGACCATTCTGGAGAAAGCATTTGTGAGAAATACAGAGGCTTTTAGATAAGTGCAGCATTGTGAGACAAATTTTCAAACTGTTCTAGCCCACAGCTCTCTGCCATTGTTTCCACACTGTATTATGACGATCCTACACTACATTTTAGTCAGCCCCCACCACACCAGTAGTAAAGTTGTCATTACTGTAAAGCTGTTGCCATGGCTTCGGTATCTGGAGGATGATTCACAAACAGCCATTTGCAGGAATTGGCCCAGGGATATATTTAACACAGATCCTTGAAGTTTTGATCGCATGTCATGTGAAGCCAGGCAACCGCCCTTTCTTCTCCATTGGCAAGTTTAATCATATCAAGAGTCAGATCTATACAGAAAATGTTCTTTGAAAGACACATCTATTTGCAGTGGTGGAATGTAACCTAAGTGCATATACACAAGTACTGCACTTAATGCAACTTTGTAGTTCTACTCTAATATTGTACTTTTTATGCCACTGCATTTGTCCAACAGCTTTAGTTTCTTTTAGATTATATCTTTATTCTCCTTCCTGTCCTGTGAAAACAAAAAAATACATATTTAAATTTCGTGTTGTCTGGAGGATGAAGTGTCCTTTTCTGAGTTAAGAAAATTCTCCTACTTCTTAAGCTATATAAACTCTTAAAAACCCTCTTGGATCAGCTGAAAAATGCATCGTCACACATCTGAAAACAGAGCAGGTTTTCTGACACCATGAAAAGTCAGGATGGTACCTGCCCAACAGTATATAAAGGAGTTAAAATTAGCACAACCTTAAACACCCACAGCAGTATGATGAGTACTTTTACTATATATACTTTAAGGACAGTGTGGTATTAGTAGTTTTACTCAAGTAAAGGACTTGAATACGTCTTCCACCACTCTCTGTTTGTGCTACAAACACATCATTAAAGGGCAGGTGTTCCATGAAAGAGCTGGAACAGAGCCCGCCTCGTTTCTTTTCACTGGCCTCTGTTTGGCTTCGTCTACGTGCTCCTCAGGACATACACTTATTCTCCCACTAAAGGGAGAGTGCTTTGACTCATTGTTCTCTAATGAAACATGTCAAGTTAATTATCTTCCTGTCCCTCTCTTGCTACGGAAGGATTTTAAACACCACCTTGTTCGAGAGTTGGGAGATCGTAGGGCCCTACCCGTCCTGGTGGGTCTTCAACCTGCTTCTGATCCTGCTGCAGCTTCTTCACTCCTTCTGGTCCTACCTCATAGTGAAGACAGCGTGCCGAGCCATCTCCAAAGGAAAGGTGAGTCACGACACTTAGCTCCTCTCTCTCGAGCCCCTCTGCATAATCCTTCCATTAATACTTGTTCTTGCATAACGAATACTGTGTGGTGTTGTCAATAGCCACTTTTGACTCTCTCTTTCTGTTCTCTATGCTAACCTGCATCCTTCAAGGTGGGGAAATGGAATCCGTTACATGTAAGTAGCCTCCAAGGGGAATATCTCAATCAAAATTGTGTACTGTGTGCTTAGTTTAATTTCATATCTCTAGCAGCCGTGTAATCATTTGCATTCATTGTGACCCTGATTGTCAGCGCTGGTCTAATTAGAGTATTTTTAGCTCTGCTAGTGCAGGTGGCATGGCTGCAGGTACAGTGTGGCAGTGTCAGGCTGTCGGTCGGTCCACTACTTTGGTCCAGACTGAAATATCTCAACAACTATCATACATATTGGCCTCACATTTTGATACAGACATTCATAGTCCCCAGAGGATTAGTCCGCCAGACATTAGTTATCTCCTGTCTTTTTATCTAGTGCCACTAGCAAGTCCAGAAGATATCAACATCTGCTTGGTGGATGGGCACAATTTGAACAGACATTCACTTGGACAGCACTTGTTTTGTGGTTTATGACCAAATACTAGCAAAAACTACTGACATTCGAATCAGCCTCAGCTGTACTTTGTGTTTAGTGCTAATTAGCAGATGTTAGCTAACATGCTAAATTAAAATGGTGAACATGGTAAATATTATCCCTGCTAAACACCAGCATGTTAACATCACTGTGAGCATATTGCCACGCTAGTGTTAGTATTCAGCTCAAAGCTCCACAGCACTGTAGACTAGGGCCCGACTGATATGGATTTTTTGGGGCCGATGCCGATTCCGATATTATGTAATAAAAAAATCTGATAACCGATATATCGTATGATTAAATTTTTACGTTTTTCAATTTAAAAAACCCTGAAATACCTGCTTTTGATGGCTTAAATATAGTTCAAACACTTGTTACATAAATACATACATACATACATCGATATAAATTGAAGGAAGAACATTTTACTATTTTCAAATACTTTTATTATCAGAAATTGTGTGGAACAAGCAGCATATGAACAGTTTGAACACAAAATAAATCAAAAATATGATGTGCAAAAAGGCAGTAAACCTCTGGGAAATAAAATAATCATGCAAAGTCTATATGAATTAAGACATTCACATGCATGTTCACAGTACCAGAGTTCCTATTATTGCCAATTTAACAGAGGTAGGTTATAGTGCAAAAAGTAACACCATATTCCCTGCATTTTATTAGTGATGAAAATATAAGTGTTAACATCTGTGTCAATTGGCCAACTTTTGATTATTCTCTAATGGCTATAATCGGCCGATTAAATCGGCAAGCCGATAAATCGGTCGGGCCCTACTGTAGACTCTTCTATCTTCAATCGTCAAAGCTATATACTATATTAGTTGATTGACAAAACTATTTTGGAAATCTATTAACCATTTATCAGCAAAAATATCAAATGGGAGGTTTTTTTATGCTGTTTTGGGTTTTATATAATTGTAAATAGAATATCTATGGGGTTAGGACTGTTAAAGGTCAGGCTTTGGATAATTGCATTGGGCACTTTCCATTATTTTCTGACTAAATAATGAAGCAATCAATCGGAAAAAAACAATTGTGAGATTAATCAATAATGAAAATAATCATCAGCTGCAGCCAAAATAATTTCATGTGCATAGATCTCTTTGAAAATCGATTATATAGCTTTTATGGCCTGATGACCGATATTGATTGGCAGAACACCTCCCAGTTTGACACACAAAAGTCCATTTGTATCACCGCTAGCCATGGCTGCCAAAGATGATGGCACGGGTACAAATTTAAACCCTCTGGAACCCAAGCACTGATTTCATTGATGTAAAACTGTTTTTAGTAAGCCTTGGGTCACAGAATAATTTAAGAGCTTAGGAGGTTTTTGTTTCACATAATGCCATGGGGCCCAAAAATACTTTTTTCCCCCATACATTAGGAAAGAGAGTGGGATTTGATCCATTCAGTCCGATGACATTTTGAAAGTCTAGAAAAGCTGCACGATGAAATCATTTTATCTCCATTTAAGATTGCAGAGTGCTGAACCAGTAGCTAACTGGCAGTAGAAGCTAGCCACTCAGCAAGGGAAGTCTGTAGTGTGCCTGTCTCCAACTCTTTATCCACTTCTCTTTATACATCTATAAGTGGTGCTCATTGAAGAACTGTGTTGCTTTTTCTTTGCAATATTGAAACAAATCCCTCCTGATCATGTGTATTATACTTTTTTATTGCGGAAGTTTTCCATTACTGAACATCTTTAGAATAAAGGAGAAAAATACTAAAGGTCTGAGAGTCTGGGGTGTCGGGATATGTCATGTTTGTCGACCTGCAGTCAGGAAGAGGTACTACCAGACAGTTTCAAATAGATGTTGCAATTTCACAACTGTGAGCCTGCGGGGGAGAAAAATGTAATCTCCAACCATCCCTCTTATTTCTGCAGGTGTCTAAAGATGACCGCAGTGACATCGAGTCCAGCTCTGATGAGGATGACAGCCCCCCACCGAACCACAAGCACCACAGCAGCAGCACCAACGGGACCAACAAAAATCACGGGACCAACGGTTACCTGACAGGGGCCCCGTATCCCGACGAACACTGACTAGCTGATATCACTACACTGGAGCCATGCTACAGACACCATCCATCACTCTGTGTGTGTGTGTGTGTGTGTGTACGTGAGCGGGTGTGTGTATGGTTGAGACATGATCAACATCGCCTGTCTGGTACTGGAAGTTCTTGATAGATTTATGTGAATGCAGTTTTGTTATCAATTTGATTCCTTACTAATTTCCTCACGCAATTTATTCTCTTCATCTATATATTTGCATCAAACTGCACTCAGTGAAATATCAAAGCACTCCTATCGGTACAACCCACTCTCTGTTTAGCCAATGAATGAAAGCATTCCACTTTATGGTGTAAGCATGCTACTTTAACATACAGTAGTCTGGCATACTGGGGGTGTGTGTTTTCTTATGTTCGTGTCTTTCTATGTTATTTATTTTTTATAAATATGTTTGCAGAGGTTGGGACATCTATTTAATTTGATGTCAGTGTTAAAGATGACATAATCTTGAAGAACAACAACACAGCTGTTTTTTCCTCACACCACACACATCATGATGACGAGTATTAGCGAAATGCTGAAGACCTGGGTTTACTTTCAATGCTACACCCCCAAAGATATGCCAAAATGTGTGAAGTTTACTCACATTTTAAAACACATTCTCCACTCAAACTGTATATGAGATGTCAATAACAGTATTATGTGTGTGCATCAGATATGGCTAGATGCTGTATTCCCTATTAAAGCATTTTGTTAAGTATTCTGGTACATTTCTGGTAAGCATTTCATTAAAGGCCATTTGTCCTCCTGGGAGGCAGACATGAGTTGTTTGAGTTATTCAATAAAAAAACATGAAGATTGCAAATGTGTGTGGGTCTGTTTATTGAGTGTAATCAGCAAAGAAAAAGAAAATATTTGTCAACCCCTGGCTGTGAAATCAAACTTTGTAAAGAAACTAAGTTTGCAATAAATGTTGACTTGAGATTCAACTATAGTCAAATATACTTATACTGAATATCAACTGTATATGATTATTCTTGTAAACATTAAGATATGATAATTTATGTAAGTGCAGCCATAGACCTTTTTCAGACATTTTGATTAGATGAATGATAGCTGAATACGTTTCAGGGTCCTCTTAAACAGAGCAGAGCAGTGTTGTAGTCAAGAACACCTAACTGAGACCAAGTCATGACCAAAACCAGAGTTTATCAAGACCAAGACAGTCATTAGCAACTTCATTAGACACATTTGTATTTGCTCATTAATGCAAAAAGCTAATCAGCCAATCTTGTGGCAGCAGCTCAATGCGTTTAGGCATGTAGACATGGTCAAGACGAGCTGCTGAAGTTCAAACTGAGCATCAGAATGTGGAAGAAAGTTGATTTAAGTGACTTTGAACGTGGCATGGTTGTTGGTGCCAGACAGGCTGGTGTGATTCAGACACTGCTGATCTACTGGGATTTTCACACACAACCATCTCTAGGGTTTACAGAGGATGGTCCGAAAAAGAGAAAATATCCAGCGAGTGGCAGTTCTCTGGGTGAAAATGCCTTGTTGATGCCAGAGGTCAGAGGAGAATGGCCAGACTGGTTCAAGATGATAGAAAGGCAACAGCAACTCAAATAACCACTGGTTACAACCAAGGTCTGCAGAAGACCAACTCTGAACCAACAACACGTGAAACCTTGAAGCAGATGGGCTACAGCAGCAGAAGACCACACCAGGTGCCACTCCTGTCAGCTAACAACAGGAAACTGAGGCTACAGTTCACACAGGCTCAACAAAACTGGACAATAGAAGATTGAAAAAATATGATGAGTCTTGATTTCTGCTGTGGCATTCAGATGGTAGGGTCAGAATTTGACGTAAACAACATGAAAGCATGAAGCCATCCTGCCTTGTATCAACGGTTCAGGCTGGTGGTGGTGGTGTAATGGTGCGGGGGATATTTTTTTGGCACACTTTGGGCCCCTTAGTACCAACTGAGCATGGTTTAAACACCACAGCCTACCTGACTATTGTTGCTGACCGTGTCCATCCCTTTATGACCACAGTGTACCCATCTTCTGATGGCTACTTCCAGCAGGATAACGCACCATGTCACATAGCTCAAATCATCTCAAACTGGTTTCTTGAACATGACAATGAGTTCACTGTACTCCAGTGGCCTCCACAGTCAGCAGATCTCAATCCAATAGAGCACCTTTGGGATGTGGTGGAACAGGAGAGTCACAGCAGCCGACAAATCTGCAGCAACTGCGTGATGCTATCATGTCAATATGGACCAAAATCAATGAGGAATGTTTCCAGCACCTTGTTGAATCTATGCCACAAAGAAGTAAGGCAGTTGTGAAGGCAAAAGAGGGTCCAAATCGGTACTAGCAAGGTGTACCTAATAAAGTGGCTGGATTTTGCAGGCTGTTATTGTGATTGTTGTATCCAGAAATATCTGATTTCACAGCAGATTTTCGAAAAAACTGTGACACATGTTGTGACTACAAATGAATGCTAATGTTGCTCTGTGTCAGCTGGTTGCATGAATAAGCAAATGATTGCTAACAAGTAGACCATATCAGCTTCAAAGGTGATTACATGTCAGTCTTGTGTTTACAGATTGCTGTTCCCAAGTTGCCAAAGCCTCATATTACCAACATTTATAGCTGCATGGTACTCAGTTAGTCAGTGTACTCCTTTTTGGCTATCACTGACAGGTTGAATGGTGTACGTGTTGGCCTTTGTTTTGTGTTTATATTTTTCCTATCTTTATATCTGCGGCACACTGAGTTGCCAGCCAGCTTGAGTTTACATTTGTACTTTCTTTTTTCTTCCCCTATCGCTGGAATTTTCCTTTGTAAAGAGCACTGACAAAAGCTCAGGTGATTTCCGCATGAGTGACTTTGGGAGGAGGAGGGTGGTCAAAGTTCCAGGTCCAAAGTCAACAAACAGCCACGGTCTTAAGATGAAGGACCCTATCAGCACCTGCTCTGTAAGTATTTCTTTGAAAAGTCCAGCTCAGTGTCGACTTCCGAAAAGCACTGGGTAAAGAAAATAAGATTTCAGTATGCAATTGTTTTCACAGCTAACTTTGTATTGGTTTGAACTCAGTGGATTCAGGCCATTATTGCTTTGTGGCAAACACCTCATGGAGGCTTGTTCTCTGTCTTTCAGTATAACCAGCTCTACCAGAATGTGAAGAGATTTTCAAAAAATGGGGAGTACTTCTGCAAAGAGCTTATGACAGTTTTTCAGCAAAGGTAGATTAAACACAGACATGGCCTTTAGACTAATGACAGCCGGAGTTACTGTTTGACTCAGTTTTTGTCTCTTGCTGTAACCGTTTCCTGTTCTAGGGCTGAGCTGGAACATACCTACGCCAAAGGACTACAAAAACTTGCTGGCAAACTCATCAGGGCCTCCAAAGAAATGCCAAACAAGTAAGTGATGCAGTGTTTTTAATTAACTCTGTCTTTTGTCTGTTTTGTGTTAAACATGATCTCCTCCTGGGGACTAACTGCTTGGTGGCGAACAGAAATAATGGTATCACGGGATATGACATGTGCCCAGCAAGTTAGATGTGATCAAAACACAGGCAGGTGTTGAGTTAATGAGCCCACAGCTCTAACCTTTTCATGCTGACTCCCCACTCAGTTCCACCTACAGCGCCTGGTGTCATGTGTCAGATGAGATGTACTCGAGAGCCGATGCCCACAGGTAGTTTTCAACCCGAGTTCACCTCATAACTGTGCCTGTCCGCAGAGTAAAACCAGAGATCTGTTGTTGAATATGGCGTGTTGTTCTCTTTTCAGATCATTAGGAAATGCATTTCAACAGGAGGCAATTCTGGAAATACGACAAGTCTTAGACGAGCATAATAAGAGGAAGAGGCCTGTATGGAATTGATTCTTTATCTTCCTGTATCTGTCTGTTCCAAGGTTCCAGCCATAATATGTGTCTGACCTTTTCTGTGCTTTAATAGCTTGACAGTGCCATTGAAAGAACTGGAAAACTTGTTACTGCTAATTGGAGTGAGCAACTCAAGGTAAAGGGAAGAAAGGTGTTTAAATATAGCAGAGATATGAGTCAGCTATGACACAGCTGCTGCACAGACACTTATTATTAGCATGCCCATCCATAAATGCTTCATACAAAAAGTTTGCATGACTGTTATGGTAAACTTTATAGTGAAACCTTTATAGTATATATAATGTATAATAGATACCTGCATAATGTATTACAGCACATGCATAATGCATTACTGAGTTGATACAAGCTTTAATAATGTATAATGGTGTGTTAAAACAGTTATGAGCCATTGAAAGCAGGATCACAATACTTTACAAATTCAAGGATTATAATAGTTTGTGCTCATGCATGACTATACACAACATGCCATAAAATCTTGGTAGTGTTAAGGAAGTATTACGACCAACCATAACTACACTTTATGCTCAGCATCATAATGTCCGTATGGCTTTACAGCCTGTCCTGCAAAATGGGTGAATTGATCATGGGTGTGTTATGTTTGAATTTATGAAGTATTATAAAAACAACATTTGCAGTTGCTACAATACACCATACATCATCAGGTTTATGGCAACTTTTACAACCTAGTATGAATGTGTTAGAATGCATTATGCCAGTGGTTCCCAACTGGTGGGTCGCAGTCCCAAAGTGTGTCATGGTCTCATTCTGAATGGACCACAAGCGACTTGCGAGCATGTCAAGATTATTAAAAAATACGCTTTATTTTGAAGTACAGCAAATTTCCGGCATAGAGCTTTTATTTTAAAGTGCCGTTTCCTGCTGTAGTGTGAGTGACTAACAGATAGATACTTGACAGAGACAGCAAACTGGCTCAACGACATGGCCAAACTCTAGTATTACGCTGAATATATGATAAGTCTTCCTTTCAATTTACAGTAGTATCTAAAATAACTGAATAAATGGAATGACTCAAATATTAAAGGAATACTACACCCACATTTGACCAATTATAAATCAGTTAGTCATGCCGTGGTACCTTGAATTTGTGAAGAAAGCTTTGTTTTGCTTGCATGCCTTCACGGAAACACATTGATTTATTGTTTGTTTGGGGACAACAATTGACATCTGCAAAACTAACATCCATTTACAAACTCCAATGCAACTTGTGCAGTGTAATCCAAGCCTCATTAACCAGTCCTACGCTCAGAAATTCCCAAACATGAATTTTTGCAACAAAAAAAAACCCTTAGTATTTGAGTCTGGCTTTGAGGAGAGCAGATAAGTTTCACTTTCAGTTCAGTTTAAATAGTAAGGTTTTGGAGAAAATGCATGTGTTTTGGAAGTACTGAGCATACAACTGGATAAATGTAACATGGATTATACTGAACAAGTTGTGTAATAGTTTTTTAATACACGTTTGGATATAGTTTTCCTGCTTTTAAACTGGTCGGCAATCAATCAATAAATCAGTACGTTTGCAGTTTTCTGCAGAGGCCTGCGAGAAAAACAATGTTTTCTTCACAAATTTAAGGTTGACAAGACTAAAGCCCAGTTCAGACCAAAGATTCGTGACACAACGAGTTGAAACAGGCAACTGCTTGCAATGTGTAGTTCTGCAATATTCTAAGAACCTGCCAGTTCACACCGATGCAACTAGATGAGACGGTGTATCATCTCTATGCAACAACTCTCTGTACTTCCGTTCTGATTTCCAGCTTTTTTAGGCTTATTTTGTGGCTGAAAATAATTTGTAGCTTCTTAAAATATAAATGAGGATAGTGATAGCGAGCTACTGGCTACATTTATAGTAGTGATTAAACCGCGAAAAACAGAAACAAAAGAAAAATTTGATAAAATGAAAAAACAAGCATCAGATGGAGTGTCAATTAATCAGTAAATGAGAATGTGTGGAGAGGCATAAGAACGTACAGCGAGCAACAGCAGCGAGCCACTGTCTGACACCAGCATACAGTGAGGACGGAAACAGAGGGCTCGGCTGAGAGAACTGCAGCCATTTTGACTTGACCAGCAGACTTCACTACAAGCTAATTGGCTGTTGAAACAGGTGACATACTTCATGTCCTACAACCAGCTGCCAGCGATTTGACCAGCTGAGTTGCAGATGACACCATCAGCCGGCTTTAGTCAAGCTCAGACTGGCAACCTTTCTCTGCAGCACTCTAAAACGGTTTCGTCTCGTTGCAAAGTTTTGGTCAGAAACGGGCTTAACTGATCTACAAATGGTCATTTTTAGGATTTGAAATGTTCCTTTAATGTAAAAAACAACAACAAGGTATTCATCATATAAATGAGTCATAGGCAGCTGCAGTTTAATGAACCACTAACCTTGCCACACCTGTGTATACACTGGCTCAAATTTAAAATGGCAAAGTGCTGAATGTAAGCTTATTCAGTGTTTACCTAGGCCTGTATAATCATGTTATAGCAGTGATATTTTAATGTGTTTTCTCTTCTGAATCAGATAAAGAAGAAATTAAATGGACTAACAAGAGAGCATGAGGCTTTGTTCAACTTTGTTGAAAACAACAGACAAATTTGCACAGAAAAAGAAAAACAAAAGGTTCAGTATATGGTTACCAAACCAGTTTTTCACCACCACATATATTCCCATCATCTGGGAGAGAATGCTTGCTGGAAAAGGTGCCAACACTGAATTTTTTTTTTCCCCTATTCTTGACTACAGATGCTGAACAGGCTGACTAAGTCAGCAGAGATGCAGGCGCGGGTGGATGAGGAGTACTTTAATATTAACATGGAGGGGCATCAGATGAGACTCAAGTGGGAAAACACACTGAAAAACTGCTACCAGGTGCGGAAAAATGCTCTCCTGCTTTTCATACTGCAGGCACTTAGCTGTTCACCTTACCCAGAGAGGCTTTTTGTGGGTGAACAGGTAGGTTCAGTGTCTTGCTCAAGGACACCTCATTTGTGTTAAGAGTTTGAACCGGTGAGCTTTGGGTTGCAGAAAATGCTCTATAAGCACCGGGTCAGTCTACCACCCAAGAACTCTGTTTGGAGCACCAAATTACCACAGCACAGCCAGTTTATTCTGCAGCTTATTTCATGCTGTTTTCTCTGAGATACACACAGCGTGCAGCCATGAATGGTAGCTTTTGGTTACTGTGCAATCGTTCCAGTCACTATGACCTTGTTATCCGTGCTTGTATTTAAATCTACCCCAGGTTTAGATGACAATCCACCAGCAGGAGGTGATATGTTAGGGTATTACATGCTGCACAGAGTAAAGGATGATTGAATGTGCTGCATACAACACATTAAAGTGCAATATGTTCTGCTTTTTCAGATCATACAGGAGCTGGAGAAACAGCGAATTGAAGTTCTGTGCAATACTCTGAATCGATACAACCTCCACATGTCCAGCTTTGGACAGACTCTCAAACATGTAAGACATCTTTACCTCCATCCTGCTCATACATTTGCACTAAATCCCTTGATGGGTATTATAACAAATATCTGCCTCTTCCAGGGCCAAAGACAGATAGAACAGACCGTCCAAAGGGCGGACATGGATAAAGACATACAAACTCTGGTGGAAGAAAACAGCATCACCGCTGACGATCACAAAACTGAGTTTCTGATGGCTGATTATTTTGTAAGTCTGCCTTTTTTTTTTTGCTCTGAGAAGGCTTGTCTGCAGGCCACAGGCTCATTCAGTGACTCACCCATTCAAAGACACACCCAGTCATCTCTGCAGGGGGTTTCTTTTGATGGGGGCGTCGAAGACACAGAAATGAAGATGCACTTATAATTTTGTGACAGGGCCTCACATGAAGGCTGTTTTTAAGTGTGCTCTAATGGTTATTTACTGTTTTGTTCATTTTAAATCATGCAGCTGTTAGGTTGTAGTCAGGTCTCTTGAAAACAGGACAGTAATCTCAATTGGATTTACCTGATTCAATTAAAGGTAATATACTGTTTGTGCAGAGTACCGTGCAGTAGTGACGATAGCATGGTTTGTAAAAATGTCTGGCAAATACAGCACAAAAAAACCTCGTAGCCTCGGCACAAAACAGCATCAATATTAGATTTTAACCAAGACCATCATAGTAACTGATGTGTGATCTGTGATCTGGACACACCAGGAGGAGGACAGCAAATCATTAATGGCCAAAGACCGAAGAAAAGAGGCCGTTAAACTCAAACTCCAGCGCCTGGAGGAAAGCATTACAAAAACAAAGAAGGATCGAGAAGGCGAGTTCAGCACATTATCCATTAAATAATGCATTAAAATCACAAAATATAATCTGATGGAGGCGGAAAAATGGTCTTTCAGTCCAACTCTGAATCATAATGCAGAGTCCCATGTGAGGTCATTCGTTCTTGTTTCTAAGTCACCTTCGACATTTTGTTTCAGGAATTGAAAACCTGATGAGAACATATTCTGAAAATCCATCTTTCTCAAACCAAAAGAACCTTGAGGAAACTGAGCAGCAGATCGATGAGGTAAACATTTACAGCCTGTGTAGAGTGGATGAATATTGATGTGTACAGATGGGTGTTTAGTTAAACTCATCATGAATCACATTTCATTAACGCAGCTGCCTTTTTACTTGTAGTGTACTCTAAAACTGGATCTTCTCGAGGCCACTCACTACAAACTCTCTGCATCACTGTCTGAAATAGAGGGGGGACCCAAGTCCTTTCACCGATTTCGTGACAGCATTGTAAAATGGAAAGATAAGGTAAGACTTAATGCATCATCTTGAGGACATGAGGTATGTTCTGAGGTAATGGAAGCCTGTACGTTAAAGGAAAGGTTCCAACTGTAATGTCATTGGTTTGAATGGGAAACAGGGAAAACAGAATTAAACTCTTCCTTAACATATTTCACAGGTGCATCTCAGTGACGATTGGTACACAATTAATAACCTGGTGTCATATTGAATTCGGGAAGAAAAGTATGTTTTTCTCACATGCCTGAACAATGAACGAAGAATCCAAAAAAACCCACATCAAAACATTCATTGTCAACTGTTTATCCTGGTACAAGGTCGAGAGGAGCCTGTCTCATATAATCCCATTCTGGATAGGTCGCTGGACTATCCCAGGGCTGACACATAGAGGCAGACAACCATTGTTTTCTTAAGATATTTTATAGGGCCACTTTGCCTTTAATCGATAGGACAGATAAGTGCGAAAGGGGGAGAGAGAAGAGGGAGTGACGTGCAGCAAACGGCCACAGGCTGGAGTCGATCCTGGGCCGCTGCCTTGTATATGGGGCGCCTGCTCTATCCACTAGGCCACCGACCCCCCAACCATTCGTTTTTTTAAACACTAGTCTCATGCACAGACAAGTAGACAGCATATATTTTTCAGGTAAATGTGTTATGCTGAATTAAGGAAGTTGCTTGTAGGTGATTTCAGTGGTCTCAGATGTTGATTCCCAACCTTTTTAGTCGGTTGAGTTCAAGTACCCCTGCACTGACATCACCTTTCATGTTTCAAATGTGTTTTCAATTTTAAACTGAATGTCATCTATTGATTACACAGCACGAATATTCTTCTCATTCATTGTGCAAGACAGTTATGTTGTGACCGTTTAGGCTTGGTCCCTTTTTTCCCCTTTTAAACAGGTTGTATTTTCTCACTTGGTTCTTTTCAGCCCTCTAAACAGACTCAGAGCGATGACTCAGCATTTTTTGCGCGTATGTGAACACTCCAAAAGAACTCAGACCCCTTTGTAACGAACCGTAGGCTACTTTGAAAACCTCAGGAGGTGGTCTGAGTGCGATTCACTTGACCTGCGCATTGTGAACACAAAGCACTCCAGGTTCGCTTTGCTCTTTGCCATTGTATTTAGCCCTCTAGATCACAAGCTGTTGCACCGGGACGCTTGAAAAAACAGACGAAACCATGTCAGCCTGTAATGCTTGCAAGGATGCAGGATGAGGGAACGGAAGATACAACTTGGGTCTGGAGAACCGAGTCCCTTTTCTGTTAGTCCACTTCTTGGTGCACTTTAAGAGGACCGAATTTGGTCTGTTTCGAACAGGCTTTATGTGAAAACACCCTTAATTTGCATTTAAGATTTACAAGTATATTATGTAACCCAAACTATTTGTCTGCTTAAGGACTGTGAGCACAGCGTCGTTCAACTGACTCGTCCAGTCAAACTCAGGAGGGCTCCATATAGATCCCGACGATCACTGAGAGCTTCAATCATTTACAAAGGGCCCTCTCAGTTTGGGACACAGCAGTCTGTGGAGGCTTTACCGAGTGCCACCGACCAAGTCACTTCCACAGCTGTAACACATGAAACTGCAGCTGCAGAGTGTGTCGGCGCCGTTAACGGAGCCCTGTCTCACACTGATGATGACAAAGAACAAGGTAATGCATTTGCAGAGCAACACAAATATTTATTTACATTCAGCACATCAGGAATTAAACAATGAAAAACATCAATATTGAACAGGTCAAACAACATCAGAGCTGGGCAGTATAGGAAAATGCAAGGCCTTGTACAGTTTCACACCTGAACAGGATGATGAATTGGCATTGACAGAAGGTAAGTGGCTACTCAAGTGTACATTATCCAAAACAGATGAGGTTTATAACTAATCTAATAAAAATGACTGGATTTTTGTTTCACAGGAGATCTGCTAGACATTTATGGAAAGGAGGATAATGGTTGGTGGTTTGGCAAACTTAATGGGAAGACAGGCCATTTCCCATCAGCCTACGTTGAGGAGCTGCCTGTGTTGGGCAGCGTCAAATCATCTGATGCCTGAGCGACTTAACTCACCACCAAATGAACAAAACTCATCCTGAATCAAAGAGATTCACTTCTGCCAAAAAATCAGTGGCAACAACTAGGAGCCTTGTACCACCTACAACTACTGTAGTGTACTGACTGATATGCATAGCTTTAAAATGGTTAATAAAAACAAAAGTATGCAGTTTAATAATACATGTTCTCCTAGATCTGATTTTTTTCATTGCTTTCCCTGAAGTTTTTTTGACACTGTGATTTTTTATACCCATTGTTTTTATTTATGCTACACTGTGTACAGAAAAACAAATGAAGTTGTATTTTAATAGATTATAATGAACGTAAGTGAAAATGAAGCCCAGGGAAATGAAACTATGCTTATCTCCACCTACTTTAATCTGGGTAATGACATGAGAAAATTAAACTGTTTACCATTTACATGAATCATGACCAATTATTTTATTCATCTTTACTTCTGAAGAGCATCTACAGTAAACTGGTGAATTTTTTAAGGATTTAGAGACATTTACTCATGAACACCTGTTCTCTCAAGGCCAAACTCCGGGGTTTGAAATTATGCCAAATAAACAGTTTCCTCAAAACTGCAACACGACCATGCTCAGACACTTGTGCATAAAATTAACACCAGTATTTATGTAGTAACAAGTCCAGATTTTTATCGAACCTTTAACTTATTTTATACAAAAATGCATATTAAATCCATATCTATCAGTAATGAATAAATAAGGAGTGCTTTACTGTGTCAAAAGACATGGTGTTGTCAAAATCAGTGCTTTTTAAGGATAGGACAAACAGTCGAGTAAGAATTGAAATATAATATATATGGTTATAATGACTGTCAAGCTCACTTGTATTTGTTGGCAGAGTTAAAAGGATCTGAGGCACTCTGATTCTAAGTGAAAAATCCTTTATTTAATACATGGATAAGAGTATCATTTAGCTTCATATTTACAGTATCCACATTGCAGCAACAACTTCACTGCATGGCATTTTATTCTCCCATTCCTCCAATCTCAGCCGCGTGCCTGAGAGATAAACTCCTTCCTGATATTTGCCAGGAATGCGGCTAAGTTATTGGTCTCTTGAAGCCGTCTCTCCAAGGCTGGCAAACACTCGAGCACAGGGTCACTTGACACAACTGTAGAAATTGGAAACTTGATTATAGAAGACGTTTACATGGGCTATTGCAAGATAAGACAGGTGATATTTCATATTTTTTATTATTGTCTACAAATCCCACAAAAGACCAAAACCACCAGTGCATTAGCTTGTCTCTCGATACTTTTTAAAAATCTCTCTCTCTCTCTGTGGCACTGACACCAGATGTTTAGGACATGCTTATAAAAATATAGTTTTATTTTTAAGTAATTTCCTGTAACAGCTGAGAAATGTAGTTTTAGACAAATATTATACAAACAGGAGTGAACACAGCATTTGTCAGGGGACTATTTCTGGTGGCAGGTTAATACACAGTTGGTGCTCCAGTGTGCATTTACAGCAGCGGGGTGGTGTATGTAGGATTCATTCAAAATAAACAGCAGTCATGTTCGTGGAAAACACGGAACATGTCAGCCAGGGCAACAATATGGCACATTTATATGTTTTTTAATAGCTTCTGGACACTAATGGAGCTCTATGGCACAGAGGAATAACCTATATGAGGATTTGGCTACAAAGACAATACTTGTGAGGAGAATCAGATCATTGTTGGTTTTCTTATGGTATTTGTGACATAAATAAAAATATAGAATATTGTCAGTCTTGTTTTTTACATAAAGGCAAAGTCAGAATTTCATTAAACTGCACAACATTTTGATACAACAGTAGGTTTTCTGATGTACAATGTACCGTGTGTGTGTGTAACTTACTCTGGTATGATCTGTCTTCTGTAATCCCCATTGTGACAACGTAGGCGCTGTCCGGATCTGAAAGGCTGATATTCCGGAAAACAAACTGCAGCTTTCCACCTTCACGAAGACAATAAACACATTGTGTAAATTCTAAAGCCATAGTTACTTTAATTGAAGAGAGTCGGGGCATTGCCTGCGACAAGCTAAAATTACTGTATTATTTACTATTAATGTATAAAAACAATGATGATCATAGAAACAGGACTCAAGAAAGATACTTAATATGGAAATACCTTTAACCACTTGTGTTTTGCCAGAGATTGTTCGTATCTCCATCCCCAAATGATCCTGAAAGACGACTCTGGCTTTCTGAAGATTCCTCAGTCTGAGTTTGTTTGCTTTATTTTGAGACTCGATCACTGAAAAGAATAAAAAGTGCAGGGGTCAGTTACTAAAATTACCTTATGTCATTAAATTCTGTGACCCACATCATACATTTCACTTCATTTTCAAGTTTAAACTTACACTCTTTTCTCTTGACTTGTTCTTCTTTAAGTTTCTCTATCTTCTGGATGATGTCATCTTTCTGCATCTCCTTGTGCTGAATCTCAGATATCATTTCAGAAATGGCATGCTGTTTGCCTTTCAAAGATGCATTTTTCTGTTCCAAGTCTGGGGGACAAACATTGCATCACTCCAAGTACACTTTCACATAAACAATGATGCCTCTGAGGCTGCATTACATATTGTCCCAAACAAGTATGGGCCCATAGTCTGTATCAGAAAATGAGGAATAATTCAGCCATGAAAATAGAACAATAATACAGAGGGCATAGGGCCAGTATCAGTAACTTCAACAATCTTGTAAACATACTTAACACACACAACTGAGCATATGACTAACATGAATAGAACAGGCTGCTTTGTGGCCTAATGCATAAACTCACCTCTTGTGAATGTCTGTATTGTGTCAAACAGAATCTCATCATCCTTACATTTCTTTAAACATGTATCTGCACAAAAAGGAAAAAAACTTGTTAAAGACAGTCTGATTTTATTTCAATATGGACCCAAGAAGCAGTAGTTATTGCCAAGACAACAACAAATGGGAAACCTAATATACAATATCTCAAACATACCAAGTGCCGACTTCACAAACTGTCTGTGGGACTGGCACAGCTCTGTAGTCACGTCAATTATCTCCCCATATGTTTTAAGCTGTTTGTTGTGGATCTCCTCCATCGCACTGGTGAACCTGATACTCATGTTTGGATCGGTAATGGAAGACATGATGTTCACAATCTGCAATAAAGGCAACAGACAGCACAATGCTCATCATGTGCACAAACATCCTCATCTTGTGATACACTTTTTAAAAAACAAATTTTAGATTAGTTGCATGTTTTTGACTATAGATTGTAGCTGTTAATGCCATTGGTGTATTCTTGCTGCAAACTAAATTTCCTTCAGGGTAAGTTGAGGTTAAAGAAGAAAACAGAGATCAGCCAAAGTGCAATGCCCTGAAACTGATGATATGCCGCCCACCTACTGTAAATAATACTATTATATTAAGAGGAGGGCACCAGCCACCTATGGTAATTTCAACAGTAAAAATAAAAGGTAGCCCATGGCACAAATCAATATGTCCTCCTACTGCTGCACAGTAACGTCACACCTGCAAGGTAGGCCTACACGGTTGACAGCTCGGGATATAAATGAAGTAAAGTGGGATAGAAATTATTTAAAATGAATTAACCTTGAATTGAGATTGTTTTGGCAGACTTTCAAAGAACATAAGCAGCTTCAACTTCAGTATGCTAAGCAGTAGTTCGCACTTTGCAGTAGTTACTCAAGTGGTCCTCAAATATTTTTGGTTCAGCATCAGCACTCATGAAAGACTTTCATTAGTCTGAAAGCACTGAGGTAATAGTCCAAAGGGCCCCTTCTAAAAACTAAGAAAAGAGGTTTTGTTTGCTTCCATTTGGATGTGTGAATGCAACATTTTGCCAGGAGTATCAAGATGTTTAATGTCATTCTCACTGTCCTTCATATTAATAGCTGACACAATATTTTCTCTTGTTAGAGGTGCCAGTAGTTGGATTTTGGTTAAAAAACAGTCCTGCAAATGCTCCCAGGATGCCACAGTATATACAAAGGAAATACAGATGATCAGTAGTTTCAATTTCAGTATCACAAAAGTCACAGTGAATGTGATCAATATTAAATCTCAGTATTCCTTTTATAGGATGGACAATTTTAATTCAGAATGTTGAAGTAAACGTCATGTGTCTTTCATCTTACCGGATAAGTACTGTAGTTAGATCTCTATTTTTTAATGTCTGCCTAAGAATATAGTTGAAGATGGAGATTCTGTTTGATTGTATTGGATACAGTATTTTAGCTGGGTGATGGTGTACACATTTTTAAAAGTTTTCTCAGCCAGAAAATCATGCAAGACTGTTCATATATGTTAAGGTATAATATTCTGTCTGAAACAGGGATTGCGTTAATTACTAAAACTGAGCATGTGTGCAAGCCATGTCATATTTTGGACAGAAGTTTTCATATAATATTCAGTCACCCTGACCATTAATAAGATGGGTTACTAACCAAATATCTTTCTTCATCCAATGCTGTGAGATTAGCCATTACTACTACTTATACTATTTTATTTCGTTTCATTTTACCCTTTTTACTCAACTTTTTTATATAATTTAAGTTATCTCTCTTAACTGATGTGACTTGTAAATGGAGAATGTGATCTATGCCTTGTTTTGCTTAAATAAAGCGACAGTTGATTTCCAGACAATATAAAAATGACATTTTATAGTTTCCTTGGCAAGTGTTACCAGTGTTAATCACAGAAAACATCTCTATGACAATGACTGTTGTTAATCGTCAGTTACGTTAAAGCTAATAATAGAACAGTGCGAGCAACTGACGTCCGTCCAAGTTGACGGGTGACGTTACCGTTAACGGACTCCGTTACCGAGCTCACAAACGGGGTTAACGTTATTATCTCCCTGTTGAACATTACTGACTAACTTGACAGTTAACACCCAACCCGAGTGTGAGTGGTGAACACTATGGTGTAAGCCCAAGTGGCTACATTAGCTGCTAACGTTAGCTGGGAAACATTAGCCGTTAGTTAGCCTTAGCTTGTCCAGAGCTCACGTCACTTAGGTATGAAATTAAACTAGGGTGATTTGTTTACGGAATTACATTGAATTAGCTACTTAATTTAAATGTGGACGCAATAAAATTACTCACATGATGTGTGGCGGCCAATCTTTTTAATATGACGCTACGTCTTGTTACTGAAACTGTCGTTATTTTCAAATATCCGCGGTCTGTATACAGGGGGCGGGGACTGAACACCGGAAATGACGTTTTCCCTTGTTTTACTTCCGCCTACAAATCAGCTGAATAACAGTTTTTACAATTAAGTGTTTTGTGTTAATGTACCCGAACAGAAAACGTGGCTACTGTATGATTATGTTATTTCGTGTTAAGCTTCTAATAATAAGTTGAAGAGCGCTTAGAATTTCCCACAATGCATTTTTATGTTTTTAATTGTGATTTTATACCACCTTGTGGTGAAACTGAGGAAGTTCAAGTGGGCCCAGACTCCCAAACATCAAGTTCAAAATAGGCTGCTGTATGTCAAAACATTATCATTGCCATTTTTTTATGTGCAAGTGCTCTTACAACAGTGACTGTGGATTTAAAATGGGAAGAAAACACAGTGATGATAAATATATGCCTAACTGGATGCCAGATGGACTGTGTTTTTCAGATCCAGTATTATGGGAAGCACATTTTGTTGCCACGTTCACCGAGAAAGAGAATATTAATGAGGCTGAAAGGATCCAGGGGGTTACGAGGGGCACTGTCCCTTTTAGTGTGTACAATGGCTAATATGTAACAGCCTTAAAAGCAATGGTCTGTGAAACACAGTCAGTGGTGTAAACAGTTTTTGTAACACCTCTCAAAATGCTGAGCTCTCATGACGTAGGAACACATTATTTTATTCCTTGTGGGGTCAAACTGAAGAGCTTGATGTTGTTGCCATGGCTCTGTTGAATGATTTATGATGCCACGTTGAGATATAAAGCTATCGTCAAAGTGGAAGGGTTTCATGGTGCTTTGACTGGTGCTGAAAAAGCAGCTGTTACACACAGACACACAGACAGGGAGCCTCAGATGGACTTTGTCTACAGCAGTGGGGTGCTGGTTATACAGCATCTCCAGAACAACTATAGGGAATACCACGATTTCCTCAACTTCATGTCAACTGTGGGAGACCCTCGTAATATTTTCTCAGTGTATTTCCCCCTCTGGTTCCATCTCAGTCATGATGTGGGCACCAAGATGATATGGGTGGCTGTTGTCGGGGACTGGTTAAATCTTGTTTTCAAATGGTAAGCCAACTCAACTCAGTAATTTATATTCAGAAGATTGTGTGCATTTTTAAATTCTAATCAAATACTTGTTTTTCAGGATTATGTTTGGGCAGCGACCGTACTGGTGGGTGCGAGAAACTCACATCTACCACAACGATTCTTTCCCACATTTGGAGCAATTTCACATCACGTGTGAAACAGGGCCAGGTTAGCATGTATGCAGTAAATTTTAATGAATCCATTAAAAGTACAACATTACAGCACTGGCAAGCTCGTTCTTTGATGTTTTCTTTCACAGGAAGTCCATCTGGTCATGCCATGGGTTCAGCATGTGTTTGGTATGTGATGATCACCTCTGCTCTCAACTTCATCAGGCCCTCCTCCACTGTCGCTTCAGTACAGAGTTTCCAAAGGTGGGTAGTTATTTTGTATCACACCATTACATCAGTGATTTCATTATTACTGGTCGTGTGTAATTATTCCATCCTTGCAGGTTTCGTCTTCTGAGGTCATGTCTGTGGATGGCTTTTTGGGTCATTCAGATAAGCGTTTGCATCTCCAGGGTTTTTGTCGCAACACATTTCCCACATCAGGTTATCCTCGGCGTTGTTGCTGGTGAGTTTCTACTTCCTGTCACAAATTCCCTGAGCTAATTATGTGTTTTATGCCATAGTGTTAACATTAGTCATTCTGTTTTTTCTACTATGTGTAGGTATGTTGGTTGCCAAGGCGTTTGATCACATCCCCTCAGTCTACAATGCAAGCATGAAAGTGTACCTCCGGACCAATTTTTGTCTTTTCACTTCAGCTATTTGCTTTTATCTGCTCCTCAAATTGACGGACATTGATCCCTTGTGGTCAGTTGATAAAGCCAAGAAGTGGTGTGCTAACCAAGATTGGATCCATCTTGACACCACACCGTTTGCTGGTCTGGTGAGAAACCTGGGAGCCCTGTTTGGTCTGGGCCTGGCGGTGAACTCTCAGATGTTTTTTCAGAGCTGTAAGGGGAAGAACGGCTACAAAATCAGATTCAAACTCATGTGTGTGACAGCAACTCTCACAACTCTGAAGCTGTATGACTTTATCAAAATACCCACTCACACTGAGGTTCTGTTTTACATTTTGTCATTTTGTAAGAGCGCTTCAGTTCCTCTCGGTGTGGTTGCTGTCATTCCCTACTGTGTTCATTTGCTGATTGGAGATGAGGACAGGAAGTTGGCTTAGATTATTGAGGAACTGGGAAGTTTTGTGACATTGTTCTCATCACTTTTGATTTAGCATGAAAACATGTCAAATGGGCGGATACGCCACCTGTCAGACTGTTTTTCACAGTTATTGCACATAAGCACTCAAAATGCAATATATGTTGTATAATAAGTTTTTATGTGGTCTAACATTATGTGATGAAATAGTAAACTATGACCTGTGTGGCCTGAGTGTATACGTGAAGCACTGATGACACGATTTGAGTGATTCTTTTGAATAAAACAGATTTTCAGCAATTTTGAAGTCAGAGTTTTATTATTAAATAGTTTGAAATGTTATATTGCATTACTTTCATTCACTTTTTTTCACAACAAATACACAGCAGGAGCAATGAGCAAAGCAATATTTTTTTACTCTAGGAAACAAGGCCACCTCACCTTGAAATAGCTCTCAAAGACAAAATAGTTTTCTTTTTATCAGGTTTTCTTGAAAATCAGTGCTTACTTTTCCCATCTGTCCAGCATAGCATAGATAGTATTTTATCAGACTATGCATTAGGGTTCAGTTAAGAAAAAGTGATTAAATTACATCAGAGATTAGTGAGGGTTTCTCAATATTTAGATTATGCTGCAACATAAAAGCAGTAACCCAAAATGTATATATACACTGACATGCAGGGTTGGTTATATTGAGGTTTTTCTACTTTTCTTCAATTTTAACAGAGGTAAAATTAAAGGAAAAAAAACCCTAGCACAATTTAGACACCAAATGTATCATTAACATTCAGAACAGTGTTGCCCTTGCCTGATAGCAGATTGAATTGACAACTTATTACACATTAACCTATTACTCTATTTTCAGTCAATCTGGTGGACTGGACAAATTTAGGTCCCCAGATAGTTTTTGCCCCTTAAAGAAGAAAAATGAAATGATTCAAACTTCGTAAATGTCACCACATGTTGCATTAGAGAGGAATACTATTATCATTTTCCTCCAAATAAACTTGAATTTTGATTTTGTTTTTAATCCAGAAAGCCTTAAGTGACCCTTGATCATTATTGAACTGTAACAGTGCTGTTGGGCTCTAAATACTTTCGGGCCCTCTGCAGTCTACTCAGTGGTTAGATTGAACAGGTTTAAACTGTGATTTGTCAGTCCCTAGTATGCTCAAATGATATTCCCTGAGCCAACATAATAATTATAAACTTACCTTTTATTCATATTTTGAGGTTTGAAGAATAGATTTGCTAAAGCAACATGTTGCCTGTTAATAGGCATTATTGTGCACTTGACACTTGATCTTCAATATTTCAACCTTAGCCTTCCACTACCTTTAATTACTGACTGGGGATTTTTATATTCTTATTTAACTGTTGCTATGAGGTGTTTTTGCCCTTTTATTTATAGCATTTTGTTCTTGATGTACAAAACATGACTTTTTTTTTTCAAAAAATAACATCTTTTTGTTAAGAGGACTCTCTACAACCTAAAAACATGAAAGACCATTAAAAATGTAGATTACTCCCCTCAGCCATCTGACAGTTCCCAGTCGAGCTTTGTGGTAAGACAATTCCAAACTTTTAAAAGTCAATAAACGCACAATTTAAACAGGGCTGATCTTTTGCACCATGACAGCAACTTAACAACACATCTAACATATGCTTTTCTATGATTCTCTGCCTTTTTGCAGCACCCGCTAAATCATTAATGGTTTCTCTCCTGCAGCATCCGTGTATGTAGCGTAGATGTATGCAGCCTGTATCCTGCAGAATTACATAATCTCTCATGGGTCACTTAGTTTCTTCAGGCAGCTTCAGATATTAATCAGGCCAAATGTAATGAGGTAGAACAGAATCTCTGATGTAACTAGATTAGGCAGATTAGTGAAACTCCCAGGCAGAACCCATTTCCACATCTTTTCTTACCGTCTGTGGTTGCTTGGCATCCAGTGGCACCTGGGGCCCGGCACTAAATGATGTAACTGTCCTAAGTGCGTAGACTACTTGTTAAACCAAGCCTGAAAAACATCTGTGTGTCTGGGTACTCTATTATGACTTGGTGCTGAGGGCAAAACAACACAGGACCACTCAGCAGCCTCCACTTTATCCACCTCAACTTTAGTTTAAGTTAAATATTTAGAAAACTAAATTCAGGAAGATATCAGAGAGGAAAAACACTGAAATTAACTTCTAAGAATTCTGAAAGCACATTTATTTTAATTACATACTGTTTGAAATGATGAAATAATGGGACATTTGTCTAGGATTCAATTGTTTTACATTCTTGTCATTAAAAATGTGACGCTATGGATACATAACAAGATGGTCATATTCAGGTATAAAAAGGAAAACCCCGTTAAATTAACATCCGTTCATTCATTTTGCAATACTGAACACATTTTTTCGCAGTTAGAGATACTCAAAACATTAACCCTGAGCAGGAAAGATATTCCGATTTAAGGGCACTACTACATGCTATTACAAAAACAAGGTCTTTTAATAAAAAGAAAACATGATTGATATTGAATTTTTTTTTAATTAAACTTTTTAGGAATTATATGAAGTACAATTCAAGATAGTAATCTCAGTCCAGTGGTACGAACATGGCAAGGTGCATGGCTGCAGAAAAATCTTTACCCCTTTATAAAAGGAACTTCTGAAAAACAAATATACACAATAAATAGTTTAATCTCCAGAATTAAAAATAAACTACATGATTATTAATGCCAATTCTTCAAATCAAAATATAGAAACATCCCTTTATGCTAAATGAAGAAAACAATCTTTCCATGGCTTATGGACAATCTCTGAGGACACTGCATGAATTTAAATGTACAATAAGACCCAGACATAATCATTTTCATCATATGCTCATCACTGTAGCTGCAGGCGTCTAGCTGATAGGAGCCCCTGTTGTGACAAGTTTATAATAGGCGCCCTTCTTGGCCATAAGTCTATCATGTGTGCCTTGTTCTATGACAGCTCCATTAGACATAACTGCTATGATGTCAGCAGTCTGGATGGTAGACAGCCGGTGAGCAATGACGATACAGGTTCGACCTTTTCTCGCGTCATCCAGAGCAGTCTGGACAGTCTGCAGGAAAACAGAGATTTATACCAGAAATTATATAGTTACACAAAGAAATACCTTGTTTTATGTTCATACTGTTTAATTGTGTTTAGAACTGTGTTACCTGTTCACTCTCTGTATCCAGGGCAGACGTAGCTTCATCTAGGAGCAGGATCTTAGGGTTTCTGACGATGGCCCGGGCAATGGCGATGCGCTGTTTTTGTCCTCTTGACAGCTGGGAACCCTGGGCGCCAACCTGAGTCTCATATTTCTTATAATGTGCGAATGTAGAGAGATGGAGAAAGCAAAAGGTCACAAGGTCAATCATGTCATACTGTAAACCTGTACATAACAATCAAATGCTCTCTGTTATTATAGTATTAACTTCTTGAGTTTCCAGTCATTCTTGAACTTGGAAACACTAGTTGACAAAACATCCTCACGACTATTAAGTGGCTGCTCTGGAGCCTTTTTCTCTAATTGTGGTGGGAACTACAGAAGCTGTTTTGAGCATTTTTGTAGGTGTTTTTATGTCTGACTGTCTGTCTATGGACAGCTTTTTTCAACCTCATAACCTTGCAACTGTGCCAACTAGAATCACAAAATTTTACAGGTGTGTAGCTGAGATCACACCGAAGTCCAAGTTCTAAGACAGGTGTGGTCTGTGCAAGGGCACCCAAAGTAGGGTAGGGGCAGATAAATAACCAGGATTTGCAATGGCAATGTGTGTAAAGTTGTATCTTTAAGTGTTTCCACTTACATCTGGTAGTGTCATCACAAAGTCATGAAGGTAGGCCTTCTTAGCAGCCTCAACAATCTCCTCCATGCTGATACTGCATGTGTTATTTCCGTACTGGATATTCTCTGCTATGCTGCAGTCAAACAACACCGGCTCTTGGGACACAATGCCGATCTGAGATCTCAGGAAGGGCACACTGACTGTGTGAGAGGGGCGGCCATCAATCAACTGAAAATAAAAGATGACATAATTAAGATGCTGGAATCGATTAAACTCATTTTGTGATTAGTGAAATGAATGTCTGAATCAGTCTACATACCACTTGGCCTTCATCAGGGTCATAGAACCTTTCCAGCAGTTGAACACTGGTGCTTTTCCCACAGCCGCTGCTCCCAACAAACGCCAGAGTCTGACCAGGCTTCACAGACACAACCATGTTGTTCAACACCTGGATATCTGGCCGAGTTGGATAGGTGAAGTTGCAATTGAGGAACTCGACTTCACCTCTGAAGTTGTCCTGAAGATAGATAACAAGGCTTAATTATCATCAAAGGTAACATCATGACAAAATGGCATCCCATTATATCCAATTCTGTCTTATTTACTGAATTAACAAACCCATTTCTCTCCATCTGTGTGGCTCATGCTGATTTTAGGAACTCGGTCCAATAATTTGAAAAACTGAGCAGCAGCAGTTTTGGCTTTGGCGTAATCTGGAGTGAAGGAGGAAGCTCTGCCTAGTGCGGTCCCACTGATGACTACAGCGCTAATCACTCTGGGGAAACATCATATGAACACTGGGTTGATGTTTGGTAATCATCAAAAAGACAAAATACATTTCAACACAGAATCTGAAAAAGACGTTCTATTGAAATACATAATTTCACCAACCTGAAAACCAACATGTATTGTAACCCCTCAGAGCTAACCAGATAGCCTCCATATCTGAAAGAGGCAGCATACGCCATGAAGATGACACACTGCGAGAAACCGAAACAAAGCCCGTAGACGATAGCTTTCTTAATGGCAGATTTAAATGGCAGCTCGAGTTTCTGCTCATATGATTCCACAAATGATTTCTCTTTAGCCAAGCCTGCAATCGTCCTGATGTTGGCAAGAGCCTCACTGGATACCTGCGGGAGAAAGTTAAGTTCTTACACTGAGGCTTTTGGTATTTCAGAGAAATATAAACACATCAATGGGCGTAAGTGGCAAATGTTCTGTGGAACTTACCCGACCTGCTGCCTCCATGGCTTTTTTATCTTCATTTGCAAAACCTGTCAGCATTTTGGCTTGGAACACACCAGACAGCCCAAGGAGTGGCAGGAAGCACATAATTACCAAAGTTAACTTCCAACTGAAGTAGAAAGCAATGATGAAAGACGCTCCAATGCTGGTCAACGAGTTCACAATCATGCCAATCTGAGATCCTGTTGCCTGCGGAAACCACACCAGCCACATGTAAAAAAGTAAGTACAGCACCAAACCTATACTTTTTGTGTGTTATAGCCCAAATAGTGTGAAATATGGACACGCCTATAAATCTGTTACCTACCCCCTGCACCATGGATGCATCGGTGGCTAGTCTGGTGGTCAGAGCTCCAGGGCTGTTTCTGGGGTCATCAAACCAGCCAATCTCCTGTCTCAACATGGCTTGGAAGCCCACTTTCCTTAGACGCCGGGTCAGCAGCTCTCCAGACTTAGCAAAAGCAAATCCCTGAAATATGAAATCAGGCTTAGTCTACATGTAAAATCTTTGATTATTTTGCTTGGCTTTTGTCTATATCAAAATAACAGAGATGCAAATGTTAGATTCTTAAAGGGGACCTATTATATATATATATATATGATGTTAGAATGTCAACGTTCTTAATGAACATGGCTGAAGTTTCAAATAATAAGGTAAACGTAAGCTATGTAAAAGTAATCCCTGTGAGCAAAACCCAAAACTTCATACTGTTCTAAATACTCCATCTCTGGTGTTTTTATTTTTTAGTTTGAGTTTTTTTGCTCTGGCTACAAGATGACATCAGATCTTGACAGATTTTTTATTTAGTTATCTGCTCCAGGCACATTACTGCAGGTGATAACATTACATACCCTACACTGCTACGTGAAGCTACATGCTAACAGCAGGCAAAAACATATGTCTTGTTGCCGATGTTGTCAATTTCTCTCTGACAACTGGAGTTCTTTGAGTTGCTGAAATATGTTGGTTGTGATTAAGTGCATAAATTCGTGATTTTTAATCAGAGAAATTACGGCTATAAACAGTCATTCCCCAGATACAATTACACAGCTGCATGTAGCTACATGCTAATGTCTGGGAAACATACAGTGTTAATACTGGTTGCTCTTACTGTATATTTCTTCCCAATTGAGAACTATATTTCTGTTGGAATATGTTAGGTTGTGTTTTAATTTATTTTATTTTATTTTTTTGCATTTTTGCCTTTATTGATAGGACAGCTGTAGACTGGGGTGGGGGATGACATGCTGCAAAGGGCTGCAGGTCAGAATCGAACTGACTGACTCAGCATATTTGAGATGCACACTCTGCCATGTGAGCCAGAGGTCACCCCATGTTTAGAAGCTTTTATCTGTGATTTTTGACAATAGAAAGGGCCCCTATACTCCGTTAAAGTCATTGCCCAGCTGCAATGACGGTGCAGAGATGCTGAGATACAAAAGACCCAGAAACGCAGACCGAGCAGAAGAGAAGAGCAGACTGGGCTTTTTCGGGAGGAGGGTTTAAAGACAGGCGCCAAAACAAAGCATTTCAGACAGAGGGTGAATACAGGTGCTCCATCACCGACAGTATGAGCAAAATAAAGTGTTTTTTTTAACAATAAATCATGTAAACATGTTCTGGTATAAACCTGAAATATAAGTATGAACCTGAAAATGAGCATAATTGGCCCCCTTTGAATGTTACCAATTCTGTTCCAAACCTGTAAAAACTGGGAAAAGAAACTGGCCACTGCCACAATGCAAAACAGAATACATGTCCCGTTAATCTGCGCCCTCTGTTCATCCAAATCACGAATGGCAAACGTCTGCAAACACAAAGATACTATAAGTCATTTGCACTTCAGGAAAATACATCAACATTTAAAACAGCAATGGGAGTATATGTGAAATGCATAACTCTCACCCCAAGAACTTGGCTGAACAGAATAGCATAGATGGGGTTGACAGAGCCATTGACAGCAGCTCCCAGCGAGCCCAGCAGCATGTACGGCCATTCTGGTTGGTTATACTTTAGGATACGTGCTACCGGGGCAGGCTCTACATATTCGTCTGCATCATCCTCACATTTCTGTTAAAGGATACACATTGGAGCTATTAGGTTCCACAGTGATGTTTGCAATTAAGTAAATGTATTACATAGTGTAAAAGGGGACCCCAGTACCTCTTCTGTTGTGAACTCCTTGTCCGAAAGCATCCCAAGGCTGTCTGGTAATGTGTAACTTGACAATTTGCTAGCCGATCGCAGTCGAACAGAGCCCCTACAGGAGTAATATTGAGAACATCAGATTATTTTATCAAAAAAAATTTTGATATTGTTTTTTTCTGATATAATTTCGAACTGGATTTACTTTACCCTTTACTGGATGTGCGGCTCCTCACTCTTAGATCAAAGTCTTCTTCAAGAGCTTCATTGATTGCACCTGGCAGGAAAAAAAACACCCAAATCAATACAGCTTTTATTACAATATTTAGCTTCTCTTGCTTTTTAACAGACACAGGAAGGACCTTTAAAAAACTCTATAGGACTCCTGCTGAGTGTATCTGAAAGGTGCTGTTTCAACCAATAGGGGCTGAGCCACCAATCTCTTGTGATGCTGCGATGAATTTGAAGGTACAAGGCAACAAGGTTAAAGGGTCCTGCCTGTGTACACAGAACATGGATTATGATACTCGATTCATTTTATTATCTTTCCAGGTAAGTCTGACAGAGTATGGCCACAAGCCTGTAAGACCCACACAACAACCACCACCTCTGACTGTGTCTGACAGATAGAGGTGGCTACAGTAATATAGCTGGTAGGTAATTGTCCATCCTGATTGGCTGAACCAGTACTGTATATGCAAATTTCACCTCTCCACAGGGGTAAGTGGTCAAGCCATTATGGCCTTCTATAGGACAAAACATGTAAAATGTAAAATTCTGGCTTTTCATACATAGAAAGATCAAAAACAATGACCGGCAGGTAAATCTATAGAGACTGGCTGCAGCCAATTCTCATTCCAAAGTCATCAGATACGACTGCTTTGTCAGTGATTTCGGCTTCAGATGCCTAAAGCCACCTTTCACAGTGGTATGATACACCGCTGAGTGGCATCAGTGTGTAATGTGGTCGTACCGAGCCTTTTGTGGTGTAATGATAGGCCGCCAGTTGGCTGGACCACACCTGTCACGGAAGTATGATACGCCAGTGGACCGCATAAAAGCTGCCGGTAATAATGTAATATAAAGAGCTGGAAAGTCTCTATAGGGTGGGCAACAGCAGTGGTGGATGTGTCCAACAAACCCTGGACTTTCACCCGGGAGGTGGGTGCTTGCTTCCCATATGAATGTAGAGCCAAACCAAAACCTAATCATATGCTTTTGTTGACATCCTGGTGTCGGCTGGGGCGTCTTGGAACTTAAACAACAGATGCAGAAGGATACCTAACACGTGATAGACTTAAAGGTGGTTGACAAAGTGGCAATATGTGATGACTTCGGCTTGGTAATTCCTACCTTTATTTGTGTTGGATGTGCCTTGGTTCTGCAGGGTGACCAAAGTGAAGTAGACACCTTTCCTTTCTAGCAGCTCACTGTGTGTTCCCCTCTCCACTGCTTGTCCACGCTCAAAACCAATGATGACATCTGCATTTCTAATCGTGGACAGACGGTGGGCTATAGAAATTGTTGTCCTGCCCATGCGCACCTGCACAGATGCTAGTTATTAGGGTGTCTTTCAACAAAAAATGCATTTGGTTATGTAGTTTGTGGGCAAAGAGTGACTCACCTTATCCAGTGCCTCCTGGACAACAGCCTCACTCTCATTGTCTAGGGCAGATGTGGCCATATCCAGCAGGAGGATCCTGGGGTTTCGGATCAGAGCTCGAGCGATAGCAATCCTCTGCTTCTGTCCTCCACTCATCTGTCCTCCCCCTTCTCCCACTAGAGTATCAAATTTCTGTTGGATGAATAGCATTATGTTAACCCATTTGTGCCCAAATTTTTCTCAATGTTTTTATGCATATAATCATGTTAACTGAGTCCCATATTAACATGTTCTAAAGTTATTTCCTCCATTTTGTGCTCTCTGTTCTAGAAAATCTCATTTGAATGTTCGGCAACTATAGTTGCCGGTGGGCACATACCTTGTATCTACCCCTCTAATGGTGAAAAGTGAATTAGAGCACAAAAAACAACATGTAATTCAGCTGTCTTTATTGAGAAAGACTTTTATTATTTAAAACAAGTGTGAGAACAATTTAATTCATGAATTTTGTCATCAAAAAACTTGGAAACGCCAAAATTCGAATTAATCCCCTGATTCGCACAAACTAAAATACACTCGCTAACGCCGGGTTTTGGTTGATAAGAAAAAAATGTTGATTTGCAAAACGGGGGATGGAAACAGTTATGTTCGAATTAAGTCTGACGTAGTGCACTTTCACCCCAAATGCTTCCGGTGTTTCCGGTTCACTCACAAGGCAAAAACATTGTGGAAAACAACAACACAAGACTTGTGTGTACGGAGGACAAAATAAGAACATTTCTAGATTAATAAGGCGGTAATGCATTTACAAGCTGGTTGCCAACCACCAGAAAACGTAGAAGAAGAAGAATGCGAGACTTGTTTTGTTTTCGGTTCTGCGGAAAACTCGTGCGAGTTCGTAGTTTTCACCAAAGTCCGTACATTTAATGGAAACACACAGGATTCGTATTTCTTTTAATGCGCATTTCCCAATGATTCGAATCACTTTTGGATGGAAACATAGCTACTCAGGTTCTTGTCCATCATCAATGATGGGTAGTTGCATGTCACCATCAGACACAAAGCAGTCTCCTTTGAGCAGCCTAGATGGTAGGCGTTTGGGATCACAGGTCACATCATCATCATCAGAAAAATCGCTGTCACAGTCTGTTTCGCGGGCATTATTCTCAGACTCTGGCACAACTGAAATGCTTGTGATTTTTGCAGAGGGATCATCTGCATCAAGGATGTCCAAAACCTCTGCCAAAGTATACCTCTCTAATCCTCCTGGTTTATCTCTGTGGAAAACACGAAAGAGTTTGCTCCCATGGCCACTGGGGGCCACCATTTTGTGAAATTAACGCAATTTGAAATGGATATTTTTTACCAAACAATTCCAATTCTATATCCCTGTTCATGTACAATAGTGTTAAAGATGTTCTCCCTGTATTTGACATCATTCAGTCCTTCTAATCTACCACAGAGTGCAACACAGTCAGCGCTAACATTGGCAGCGCTAATAGCTAGCTACTTAGTTAGCTAGGTAGTTAGCTAGCGCTAGCTACCAAACACTAGTAATGTTGGTTACCAAATGTTAAAGCTAACACTATCAAAAGCTGTATTGTTACCAAATATTAGCCCTTTGTAATGTTGGTAATGTTAGCTAACATTATTATCTACTGACAAGGTATGTGCCCACCGGCAACAATAGTTGCTGCTTGGACAAATTATTGCATACAGAAAAAACTATACATCCAATGCAATATTTCTGTTGTTTGGATGATTCTAGAGACTTCCATGATTAAGTAGATATATATATATGTCACAAAAAAAAATATTATTATAATATGAAAATCACCTTTACTTGTGGGGGTTTGTGGTTGCCATGCCCTCAGTAAGATGGGTCAGGAACTCAACAACGCCATGTGACAGGAAGTATGTGGAAACTTAATTTTTTTTCTTAATATGATTTTCTAAGGTGTCTACTCACATATCATTGATATACAAAACATGTATAGTATTTAGAAATGTATTTATAAGTGGAAAATGACAAGCACTATTGTTGCCGGTGGGCTTAAATGGGTTAATTTGGGGCTAAACTATTGTATGTTCTGTAATTCTTCTGAAATATCTTTAAATATGTAGATGTACCTGTGGCATATCCATGATAAAATTATAAGCATTAGCCTCTTTTGTTGCCTGGATGATGTCTTCCATGGTTACTCCAGGTCGACCAAACCGGATGTTTTCTGCAATAGTTGTTGCAAACAGCACCGGCTCCTGCTCTACAATACCAATGAGAGATCTGAGCCACTGGATGTTTAAAGTGCGAATGTCATGGCCGTCCAAAGTCACCTGAGAACGAGAATTACATATGTGGTATTACAGTGAAGCCTTCAAACTCTCCACTGATGTCCTGTGTGTTGGCGTGGGTGTTTGCAGGTACTGCAATGTTACCATTCCTTCCTTTGGGTCATAAAACCTTTGGATGAGCTGGATCGTTGTGCTCTTTCCAGATCCACTTGGTCCCACAAAAGCAGTGGTTTCTCCTGCTTTAATCTGCATGCTCAGATCATTTAAAATCTGAAAAAGTGGTTGACTTTTTATGAGTTGAATTTTGATAAGTGAGAAATGGACATAAAGAAATGCTTGTTGAAGAAATTTACCTTGACTTCAGGCCGGGATGGGTAGTAGAAAGAGACATTATGGAACTCAATGTCACCTTTTACTCTGTCTAATTTGTGACCTTCTTCTGAGAAACAATCAATTTCTGGTACCTGTGAACATAACAGCACAGAACCTTATGGTGAAAATTTTGTCTTTTAAAATGTACTGTTTCAAATCTGGGTTGTATCTGCAAAAAAAGTCTGAAATAGTATCCTGATTTTACCCGGTCAATTGTGTCAAAGATTGCTTTTGCTGCAGCACGACCAGAAGCAAAGGCCTCTAGGCAGGGTGAGGCCTGGCCAAGGTTCATAGCTGCCATGAGTACTCCAAAGAACACCTGAAAAAATAACAACAACACCGCAGCAATGGTGAAACAATGGCCACCGTCTTTCAAATACTTAGCTGGGGGTCAAGACTCCCCGTAGGGTCGCAAGATAAATCTGAGGGAGCATGAGTAAGCAGTAAGCGGTCACAAGAAAAAAAAGGTTGGGAACCAATGAGTATAGTTGAACCCTTGAAAAGTAGTGAAGATGTAACACAAGCAAGCTATGTGGTAGCTCATGTAATTGCTACCCATGGTAAGCAGTTCAGTGATGGAGAGCTCATATGAGAATGCTTGGTGAAAGTGGTTGACTTCCTGTGTCTTGAACCTGTGCAGTCCTCAGGGAGATACTGGCTCCCTAAAAAGGCACTAACTGATCAAAGCTTTGAGCAACGTTGATGTAGAGTATCAGAAGTTGAATGCATTTATTTGTACATACCTGAATAAGAGTACCAGGAGTCAGCTCTTTGGTGTCGATGACCAACTTAGATCCATACCAAAAGGCCAAAGCGAAACATAAGAAAATGGTGCACCACAGGTATCCTTGAAAAATGCCAACAATTGTGCCCTTTTTCACGCCCCAGTTCTGAGCTTCCATGAGATTTCTGTCATATCTGTACAAAGGTCACATTCCAGTTTCATATCAAATCACAGAGTAATATTCCATCAACCTCTTAGGATTTTACAAAATCTTACAAAATACCTTTCAGCTTCTTTTTCCTCCCCGCCAAACGCTGCGACTGTCCTGATGGATGACATGACCTCATCAGCCACCGCCCCTGCCTTTGCGTAGGACTTTAGCTCTCGTCCTGTCAGCCTGGCCACAGCCTTTAGCAACAACAAAGAAAATTACACACATACATCATTTTGTGATACATGATTCCACATACAGTAAGAAATCACTCTGATTGATTCACAACTTTACCATGGCCATAAGTCCTGCAGCTACACCAATCAGCGGGCTCACTGCTATGACCACCAGAGTCAGCTTCCATCCACCAATGAATCCAACCATGAAGCCAAACACAAACGTAGAGATCCTCTCAATGAAGATAGCCACCTGGTCAGCGATGGCATTGTTGATCTTGTTGATATCACTGTAAAAGAACAGGAACATTAAAACCTTCTCCAGCTTTGTACTGATAACAGCCTGATCTGCAGATAAAGAGAACTCACTCTGACATCCTTGTGTTCAGTTCACCAACAGAGTTGCAGTCAAACCATCCAATCTCCATTTGCATTACTTTCCTGAAATAAGTCTTTCTCATTCTATCAACTTGTCTTGCAGCTGCTGACACCCAGAAGTCAATCTGCAGTGAACAAATTTGTACAACATTATCTCTTTGAGTACATATAATGTGCTACACCATCATACACCATAATTACTCAAAGAGGGGTTAAAATTAAAGGGACAATTCACCCCAGAATCAAAAATACATATTTTTCCTCTTCCCTGTAGTGCTACTTATTGATCTATATTGTTTTGGTGTGAGTTGCAGGGTGTTGGAGATATCAACCATAGAGATAAGTGCTTTCTCCATGGGCCCCTCTCACAGCTCAGAAGCAAGCGTGCATCTATAGATAAGAGGCTCATGCACGTGACAGCATGAGATGTAAACTTTAATGGCGTCCTTCTCTGGCTGAGCTGTAACAGCTAGCTCAGTAGTGCTAGATAAGTTAGCAGTAGATGTGTGCTTCCTTCTGTGCGGTGAGCCCCACAAGCTGAGTGCCATCTAGGTCCATTATATTCAACAAAGAGCAGACATCTCTATGGCCAATATCTCTAACATCCAGCTATTCACGCTAAAGCAATCCAGACTAATAACTACTACTAGATGGTCCATAGGGACTTGGTTTGGGAGCTGGAGGGTCGCCTGTTCAAGTCCCCGTCCGGACCAAAATATGGAGCGTGGACTGGTAGCTGAAGAGGTGCCAGTTCACCTCCTGGGCACTGCCGAGGCACCCTTGAGCAAGGCACCAAACCCCCCAACCGCTCGGAGCGCCTGTCATGGGCAGCCCCACTCTGACATCTCTCCACTTAGTGCATGTATAGGTCCTGTTTGTGCATGTGTGTGTGTTCGGACCTGTGTGTAATTGACAACAGAGTGAAAAAATTGAATTTCCCCTCTGGGACTAATAAAGTATATAAAATTAAAAAAAAAAAAAATTAAATTAAATTACAGGTATGAGGAAATTTGTGTGTTTTTAATTTTGGAGTGAACTGTCCCTTTAAAGTTGAAAGCATAAATACTTACTTGAAAATAACTAACAACTAGAACTCCTATTCCAATGCCAACATAGTAATATGCAAACATGGTCATCTGTGCTTCAATATCCACCCTGCAGAGATAATAAAATAAGTAACAGCAGCTTTTTAACTGTAACTACACATCAACAAATCAACTGTCAACTAAAGACTCACCCACACTGCACAGTGCTGTTTTCAGCTGTTGTGTATATGGAGCCATTTTTCCAATAAATGGTGTTGTTGTTGCATGTCTTGTTTATGTCTTTCAGTTCTTGGACCTCCAGCTCATACGCCACAAACGTGTTTGTCATCCTGCCATACACCAGGAGCATGAGAGGTGCAGCTGCACCGTGTATGAGGGCGCACAAGCCCCCCACCACCATCATCGCGACGTCTTTGGAAGTGGCAAATCGAAACTGCACAAAGGAAGTTGCTGATTTTTAAAAATGATTTTAACAATATTTGTGAGAATTTGCTCCCTGTTTTCTGCTTTCTTATTGATCTGTAATGATCAAACAAAAGATAGTACAGCAGTGCAGAGAGGTAAGAGCATGACTCACATCCTTTGGCCTGAGATGCCTGAATTTGATCAGCTTATGGCATGTTCTTAAGTAAAATCTTAATCTGAAAAATAAGTAGTAGGGTGTCAAATAAATGGAGTTGAGTGAAAAGTAATGGAAATATTCAAGTAAAGTACCTAAAATTTCCCGTTCAGGTGCCTCCTCCACTCCAAATGACATAATTTATTTCATATTTTTTACATCATAAAAGCTATTGTAATCAATATTTTGTCTCTATTTTGACAAATAAACTAATAAAATTCAAAAGAATTCTCTAAGCACTTCCACTGTAGCAACAAACAAGCTTTTCGTTATCTGTTTTAAAGGGATACACTCCTCATTATGGGTGATATCTAGCTTTTGCTCCCACATGGTTTGAATGTTCTTATCATGAGTCACTTTGGACAAAACCATCTGCCATTTGAATGTTAAGTAATGTTAAATATACTGAGTTACTTTCCACAAACATGATGAGCAAAGAGACAGTATTTACCAGCTGAAAGTATCCAACAGTCAGTGTCTTTTCTTTTTTCTTCTCATCGCTGTAACACATGTAAACTACAGTAAGCCCCAGGAATATTTAATAACTGCAAACATACTGTGCTCTGAAACATTTGGGAGAGGCAATCTTGAAGTCTAAACTTACCCATTCTCAATGTCTGCTAAAAAAAAAGAAAGAAAAAGAGGAACAACTATATTTAGTCACTCGTAATCACTTGGCTTTTTAATCAGACTTTACTTTTATTGTGTCCACTTCTTAAGATTGAAAACAGATCACTCACTTCTTTTGTCTGTTCCTGATGTTGTAAATTTAATTGATTTATTCATGTCTGCTGCCCTGACTCAGGCAGGTGTGTCCTCACTTGGCAACTGTGAATAGAAAATTATCTGTATGATAATTTGGATGTTAATCAGTGGGATCCATGGTCCAGTGCGAATCAGGAGATCCAAGTTTTCAGACATATTCCATATTATATTATATTCCATATTCCATACATACATCTACAAAGTATAACAACAAATTCCCGGTGTCCGACAAAATTTACGACTGTGGAAAAGACTTCAGATATTAAATTAAGTTAATATTCATCTAATGACTAATTCACAATTACCTGTGTAGTCGAATGGATGATTCGTTTTGCTCAAAAATTTAGTTTTGATCCAACAGCATAGTCACAAGATGTGAGTGACATATAACAGCAACACACTGCTTTGAGCAGCATACTATCCAAATGTCAACAACAAAACATTATTAAATTACGGTACGTAGATTATGATAAGAAGAGCAATCGTTAGAGGGTAATCCTGGTTGGTCATGAACACAACGTAACACTTTATCATGGAAGAAAAGCCAAATGTACCGTACCTGGAGTTTTCACTGAACGTCTGTTATCTTCAGAAATCCACCAGCACCACTGAGGCTCATCGGAGTAAATTCCTATCTTAACTGTCTTATTTTCAGGTCACCTATGCCTCTCCTTTCCCATTATCTACACCTCCATTAGCTGATAAGAGTTGTGAGAGCATGAAACCTTTACTAGCCTGCCTTTGTGAGGCAAAATCAATCTCTAAACCAAGTTAATGTTCATTTACTGCTATGATAGTCATAGAGCTGTATCTCCAAAAACAAACCCAGAGAGATTTTTAAATGTGAAATTTACTAATCGATTTGTGTAAATGTGTTTCCTTGTTATTTTAAGTGATTGTAAAATGGGTTTCATGACTGTAAGGCCCTTAGTTATTGTCAGGCACTGTCTCCATACACACATAATCAAGTTAAAATGTCATGAATAAGGACATTTTGGTCCTTATCTGCCATTAGCATTCATTAGAATACCTTCATGAAGCTTAAATTAGGCTAATTACATTATTTTAATTACATTATTTTAATTAACAGTTATTCATATTTACAGGGCGAAGTAACTAGTTAGCCAGCAAATTTGCAAATCGAGTAATACTCTGAAACCACGGATGGACAGGCCTACCATTGGTGTCAGGGGCCCTCCTGGCCTCACCTGCAAAATGTCACTCCAATTAACATGTGCCAACCAGGGAGAGACTCAAAATGACCACAAAGACGCATAAAACAACAACAAACAGATACAAAATCACTAAAAAGAGATGCAAAACAGCTGCAAAGAGAAACAAAGAGACTCACGACTACAAAAACAATCACAAAGACACACAAAATGAAAGAGATGACCACAAAGAGACACAACGCAATCACAAAGAGACTCAAAATGACTACAAAGAGACACTAAACAACTACAAAAAGGGGCAAAACAACCAGATACAAAAAAAAATAGAGACAAAACTACCAAAAAGAGACGCAAAACCACAGAGAGATGTGTAACGACTGCAAAGTGATGCAAAACAAAGAAGAGGGGAAAAAACTACAAAATCTGTGTGTCTGAGGTGCTGGGGCCTTCTGCATGTCTATACCCAATGGTCCATTGTTTCATGATCAGCTCATGTTCATAACCATTACATTTCACCTGTTTTAGGGCTAATTATTAATTTCAGAAAGTTTTGAAACACACAATTAATTTTGTGTGTCATTATTAGATCTACTGTATCATCCATTTGTCTCCTCCCATTTCTTTTTAACTACCCAACAGTGTGGAGTTTCTGTATTTCAGTGTATGTATAAAATACATTGTTGACTAAAAGTAGACCTGGAGACAAACTTATGGTAACCTAATCAAGCAGATGTTCAGGGGGTTAATGCCCGCTAGGACAAGAGGGCCTGGGTTCGGAATTTGCTCCTTCTTTACAGCCGGTTATTAGTCACAACACAGGTGATTGATAATACCACAAGAAGGAGGGTTGAAAGACACGCACTGATAAACACTGCCTGTGTCTGATCTACAGCTGAGGGTTGTCTGGTGTGCAGAGGTCTGCACTAACAACTGACTACAAATATAGGGGGCAATTGCTCATGCTGCTGGAGGGAGCCACAACATACAAATGTCTTTCCCCACGAAGGGAAAATCAGGGTTCCAAAATGAAAAGAAATAAAGAAACAAACAAAGGAGAGCAAAAAAGAGCAAACATTTCAAAAGTTGCATGAGAGAAACATCAATCCAGAGAGGAAGGGCAGTGGGCCCATGGAGACTGCATATAAATAGGGCCCAGAATTTGGTACTCCACCCCTGGTAAAACTATTAAAGTGTCTTCAGGTAACGTTTCTCAAAGGTTCTTAAAAATACTCACGAAAAAAATAACCCTCTTGGATCACTCCATAACTAATGCTTGGTGCTTGGCCCCCTCCTCTTCATCCTCTACATGTTACCCCTTGGAAATATCATACGACACCACGGACTACACTTCCACTGTTACGCCGACGACACCCAGCTATACATCTCCACCAAATCTATCACTCCAGTCATTCTTTCCACCATCACAAACTGCCTGACTGACATCAAATCTTGGATGGACAACAACTTCCTGAAACTAAACAGCAATAAACAGAACTCATCATTACTGGACCCAAAGCTCTCCTACCTTCTCCTCAGGACTTCTCCCTCCACATCGACGGTCACAATGCCACTTCCTCCACCTCGGTATCATAATTGACCCCACTCTCTCCTTCAAACCCCATATTAGCAACATCCCCAGGACATCATTCTTCCATCTCCAGCACCATTCTTCCAGCACCTCCCTCACCCACTCCACTGCAGAAATACTTATCCACGCTTTTATAACCTACAGACTTGACTACTGTAATAGCATTCTCTATGGTCTTCCCTCTACCAGCCTTCAAAAACTGCAGCACATACAGAACTCTGCTACTCGGTTACTCACCCGCAGACTCCCTACAGACTTTCAGATCACTGTTAAAAACCCATCTGTTCAAACTGGCATTTCCCTAGTTTCCAACAGTCATTTTTTGTTTTTATTTTATTATCATTTACATTTTTCAGCACTGTAAAGCATCTTTGAGTGTCCTGAAAAGCGCTATATAAATAACTAACTGTTGAGACTATTCTGAGAATATTCTTTGAGAATTTGGCGTTGCAGTTTCCTGTGTTAGGCCATTTTTGTTGCCAGCCTTAAAGTAGGTGGTAAAAAGTGGCCATACAGCATTGAAGGGTAGGAGCAGAGGTGGGTAGAGTAGCCAAATATTGTACTCAAGTAAGAGTACTGATACTTTAAAACAATATTACTCAAGTAAAAGTAAAAAGTAGTCATCCAAATAATTACTTGAGTAAGAGTAAAAGAGTATTTGGTGAAAAAACTACTCAAGTACTGAGTAACTGTTGAGTAACGTCTGATTTATTTGTAAAATAAGAACATGAACGTAATCAATCAATCAAAAATAATGATCTGCAAATTCATGTATTTTAAACGATACCCCTTTAACTAAAACAAAAATAATTAAATCTTTACAAACATAACATAAATCAAGGCACAAGAAACACAAATATATTCTTATACTGTACATTTATATATATATATATGTAATTATGTACTCAGAGGTGGGTAGAGTAGCCAAATATTGTACTCAAGTAAGAGTATTGTTGCTTTAAAACAATATAACTCAAGTAAAAGTAAAAAGTATTTTGCATTAAAACTACTCTGAAAAGTACAATTTATCCAAAAAGTTACTCACGTAAATGTAACTGAGTAAATGTAACTAGTTACTACCTACCTCTGGGTAGGAGGGAGTTAATGTAAAATATTTCATTTAGCCTATTAGGTGCAACTTGCTGTAATATAGTGCCTAGTATCTGCATATTCATAGATTTTAGATTTAATGAGGTCAGACTGGTAGAAAAAGATTTCTGCACACTTACATCACCTCCTTGGAGTTGTAGTTGTACCTAATAGCAAGATCAAGCTGGGTGGAGCAGTGGTTGTTCTGCAGGTTCAATCAGGTTAAAGGATTAGATGGAATTTAAAGAACTTTAAAGAGGTAATTTAACTTATTGTCGTATGCTAAAAAAACAAAACAAAAACAAAAAACACGAATTATTATTCAAAGCAAGGGATTGTTGATCACTCTTTAAAGTTTAGAAACACATTGATTAATGCAGCTTCATGAACAAGTCTTATTATATTTTATTTTTTTTGAATTTGTAATGTTAAAATAAAAATAAAAAATATTGTTTAGAGACATTAGTATTCTTTCTATGCCTGCTATGGAAACAGCCCATGTCAAGGTTTTATCTAGCTGCCATTATCAGGCAGTCTCCAGCAGATGTCGCTTTTCACACATCATAACCTGTGACAGAGAGGTCGGAGGAGGGCAGCTCCCGGAAGATCAGGTAAACGAGAAGTAGAAAAAGCAACAACAACAACAACAACAAAAAAATGTTGTAGACTATTCGGCTATTTATCTCCACCACCTCGAGCCCTATTTCAGAAAGCAGGATTAGTGAAAACTCTTATGTTCAGCCTGAGATGAGGTAAACTCTGAGTTTTCCGTTTCACAAAGCCACTTCAGTGTAACCCTGAGTCAGTTACTATGGCAATACTCTGTGAAGCAAACCTGCCAGCCAGCAGGTTTGCTTCATCTATCTTTTATGCATTGCCCTTTGATTCTTCAGCAGCGGCAGTTTTCTTTCTAACATCAGAGACACTGAACACACACACACAAGGCAAGAAGAAAAGTGACTCTGGCTCTGAAAGGACTTTTGCCAGTTTTTGTGGTTTTCCCTATGCATAAATCAGAAAGGATAATCAAAGTGAGTACGATGGACTCGTGATCTGAGGCCCAGTCCTTGATGCAGTGGCCCCTGGGTTCATGTCCAGCCTGCAGTCCCTTGCTGCCTCTCTCTCCCCTTAATGTTATGCTGTTTTGCCATTAAAGGCAACAAAAGCCCCAAAAATAGCCTTTAAAAATGTCTTGATTCTTGGTCATTACAATGTCTGATTCAGCTGGGATGATACAAGTGGCTTTCTGCTTCCTGCCACTGACAATCATGTTATCTGCGCTCCATTGATGATGCCTTGTGGTGCTCACCGTGAACACCTCCTTCAGCCTGAGAGTTGATTAAACTGATAATGAACAGCTGTTCTGGAGCCGAAAGTATCCTCAGGTGAGTGTCCCAGCTCAGGCTCAGTCAACTCTGAGATCGGGATCAGGCTCAGAGTTTGTTGAGCCTGCCTCCTGAAGACTCACATCCAGCTGCTGCACAGTGCGACACTGATTCATTCACTCACCGTGTCGTACATGTAAGTTTCTTTCTTTTCTGGACATTTTTAAGCAAAAATATCATAACTGTCTCCTAGTAAGTACTTTTGTATATTACAAGATTATTTTAATAATTATTTAGTTTCTTCGAGTTTATTGAACACACGCACGGGAGACACAGGTAATATCATGGCTGTGGGTAGATGACACTCACTGTTACCTGAACATGTGGGATCGTCACCTGAGTCTGCAGGTTTGGGTTTAAGTAACTTGAATAAGGAGAGATTGTGATTTAATTGATTTTATTGCTATTTCAAATTAGATAGATTAGATAAATGTAGTTTCTAGGATTTGCTGTTGTTCTTTGTCTTAAGTTAATATCTTTGGATTTTGAACTGTCTATCTGTTTAATGACATGTTTTGGTTAAATAGTTAATTATTTTTTATTTTATTTCAATTTATCAGCCCTAATATTAAGTGTATTCATTATTCAGTCTCAGTTCACCTGGCTAATTTGTTAAATGTAAGTTAAGTCTAACACTATGTTTGAATTATTACAGTGCTCCAAGATCAGTCAGTTAATTCAATAGTGGATCAATTACTTCGCAACATATTTGATAATCAGTTAATCCATCAGAATTTGTTGAGTCACTGCACAGATAGAAGATGAAGCCAAATAGAAAACCCTTATATGATTGATGCTGAATAAACATTGGCTGTTGAATTCAGCCATATTAACAATGTTAGTGACATAATATTGATTTAGCCATCATCTAGAGGGCAGCCATTAAAATTCAAGGTGATTCAAATTTAAACCACTGTCAAAATATTTAAGTAACTGTTTTGTGCTTTGACATATTTCCTCAACATATAATAAAAATACTAGGCTACTCAGTTGTCAATGTTCTGCCTTTAACGCAAGAATTTTGTGAAAAAAAAGTAGTGCTCTACTTTGCAGGATGATGCACACGGCTCTGTACACATCCTTTATAGTTAACAATAGATAGAGGCTGCATTACTTGTTCTTGTGGATTTTTCTGGTCATGATCATCCACCACAGCCTGATGTTCTTTTTATTTTTTTTGCATCTCCTGTGGCCCCACCACTGTTCACATTCAAATGAAAGCGAGGACTGGACGCGCCTGCATCGACGTGAATGCAGCCTAATAGCTACGTTATCATCTCTTTTACAGATATACCCCTACAGACATTTATAAAAACATAGCTTCTTGCACCCATGATGTATAAAGAGAAATTTTAAAGCTTATCTGTGTCTTAAAAAAGCCAGTTGCTAACACATGGCTAAAGATGTTACAGAGGTTGCTGGGGACATTAAACGCCATCGTGCCAAAGAACAAGCTCAGCGATAAAGACGCTCATGTCATGTGACCATGGTGTAGTTCGCTTATAGCCATTTTAAGATTAAAACTAAACATTTTTTAGATTTGTGTGGCATCACACTGAGAAAGAACAGTGCACATGAGGACATATCGCACAACAATGCAGTGGCGTCAAGATCAAAAAGTGACAGATGGTATGCATATGCCGATATTGAGAATGGTATGCCGCTGTCCCCACTGTCTTATATTGTAAAATGGTATGTGTCTGCATTACACTGAGCAATATCAAACTGGGACATAACAAACAGATATGACAAACAGTAAACAAATGTGTACAATGTCAGTGTGATGCCGCCACATACTGTTTGTCAGTATTTGCCAGCAGAAAACGGATGGCATACCATTCTTGGGATGGGCAAATGCTACTGCCATCAGCTCTGTAAAGATCTTGGCATCACTCCAAAAATGTACCTCCATGATCACACCAATAGTCATTCCTGAAGGCTTTTCCTATGGCAAAACAGGTTTTGTCACGTCTCAGTTTCATGTTTAAACTTTCCTCAGCGGGATTAAATTTAGGGTTCATTTAAGGTTAAATGGTTAAAGGTATCAGTTTGTCGCTAATAATTGTCAATGTAGTGTTTTATTGTAGTGTTTTGTTATTTAATATTTTATTGAAAAGGAACTACTGAAGGCCTCAGACTATAAGATAAGATATAAGATTTAAAGTTTATTCTTGACCTTTGAAACAGTAGCTGACACAACAGTTTCACTTTAAAGTCTACATAAAGCAAATATAAATATGTGTAATGAGTTTGTCACACCACAGAAAAATGTGTATTAACCACCCAGCCAAATTTGAATGATTAAAAAAATCACAAAGTATATTCAAATTTGTGAAAAAATGAACAATATTCTCAACTCTGAGACACTTGGGGATTGTCCCCTGAAGGAGCTGAAATTAAGAACAAGCCGCTGCGAAATGACAGACACTCGTTAGAAGCCAGTAGCACAAAGCACACACACCCCTTGGGCTGAAGCACGAGCCGCCGTGCAGCAACACTCTCATCAGCAGTTAATCCAGAACGACGGGCGGACGGGCGGACGGGCGGACGGGCGGAGTTTATTGTCATTGTATGTTATACTACAAAACTTTGTTAGAGCAACCCAGTTGGCAGCACATAAATGAATAATGATATGTGAGTGTGTCTCCAACACACTCACATACACACACATTCATATCTATAGTGGCACACACAGTCTATGGTTGGACAGTGCACACCCTTCAAACCAGTGCACGAGAGCCGCTATACGGCGATAGCCTCCTGTTAAGCAGCTAACATTAGCACAGAGCACACAACCACAGCACTGAGCAGTACCTGCCAGCAGGCCAGGTAGCTGATTCAGGCTGGAGGGCTGAAAGGTACATTAGTGACGGCTGTTTAGTTTCAGTTTATATAATTGTGGCATGTAACAGAGTTGTTTACTCACATATTTATTCGAGTGAAAGAGCTAAGAGAACTTGTGGGATGTAGGGAACTTGAATGGTCACTGAGTTTGCCTGAGTCCAGACCTTTGAATCTACCCATTTCACTGAGATCGAGTTGACTGATTCTGAAGATGGAAACATAGTTAAACAAGTTGACAACTCTTTCTGATGTCATGCATTCACTAAGTAGCAGTTGTGGAGCTTTTGGACATATCACACAATCTTTATCAGTTAACAGAGTGTGCCCAGTTGTTAAGGAATTAGAGATGTGTACCTTTTTTTATTTTATCTGACTGCTTTAGATTACTGTCTCAGTCTCAGATTGTCTAACAACAAGGCAAACTGCATCTGCTGAAGAAGATTGTGTGTTACAGTCAAAAGCTCCAGAAAAGCAACTAAATGGACCTTGTGTGGAGGTTGTATTGTCAACTACATGCTAAAATTGTCCAGACTAAAGGAGGGCTAACTGAACTCCAAATAAATAAAACTTTAACAAACCGGAGTGTCCATTTATCACAGCTATCTCAAATTATCTTTTTGTAAACATTTATTTAATCTGGAGTCAGTATAATATAAATCTATGTGGTGTTAATGTGAGTTTTTTCCTATTTATTTGACAGTTTGGTTTCTAGGAAACCATTCATCTCTAGAAATAATGTACCTGTATATCCTCGGACTGGTGGCCTCCTGGCTCATCTATCGCTGGTACAAGGAACGTGAAAGAGTGCCCAACAAGGAAGATAAATACGTCTACATCACTGGCTGTGACTCTGGGTTTGGTAAACTCCTGGCAACACACCTGGACAAGCTGGGCTACAATGTGATTGCAGGTTGTTACACTGAGAAGGGTGAGGATGAGCTGAAGAAGATCTCCTCCGACACACTGACAACCGTTCATCTGGATGTCACCGACTCCGAGAGTGTCGGCAAAGCTGCCGCTTTCATCAGGACTCTGGTTGGACAGAAGGGTGAGTGGCTTTTAGGGGCTCCTTTTATAGGGTCACATTTAATGTTTGAGAAGTGGATATTTTTTCAGAGAGGGAGGATGAGAGGGAGGTAGGGAAAACAGAGTTTAGTTTATGGAAGGTGATTGTGCGTTTTTGCTTCGGCAGTGGGGTGGAGATGTCAATGGATATGACATATCCGATCATATCAAGTTTCCCTCTTACTCCAGGTTTAGAAATTAAAGGCATAATGAGGAGGGTTTTTTGGCTGCAGTTTGTACACATAAATTGAGCACAGTGTAAGTTCGGGCACGACATGATGTCAAGCTCAGCTCACATCCCAGCTACGTCAGCTGATCTCAAACAGCCCAGTCAGCTGATAGATCACATGATTCCTTTCTATGCAACCAATTGGCGAATCTCATTCAGGGCACCCTATTTAAACTGCTCTGACCTGCGTAATGTTGCTGCTTCCTCTGCAATCCACCTTGCGACTCACCTCCACCCCAGCTCCTCCTTTTCATGCTGTGTGTGACTTATCAGTTTCATTTCTTTTTGGCATTGATGCTTGGTCTGTCCTTTTCCCGGGGGGTCTTTGCTGCTGCTCTCCCTGCCTTAGGCTTTCCATGTAGGTGCATGGAAGGGCAGAGAGGTTTGCTCTCTCTGCCTCAGGCTGTCCTCGTTTGCACGTGGAAGGGCAGAGAGGTTTCTGTCTCTGCTTTAGTCTTTCCACATAGCTGCATGGAAGAGGCTTTCTGCATAGGCCAAGGAAAGGCAGAGAGGCCCCAGAACAGAGCCATATTGCCAAATATAATACTGCAAATGGAAATAAACTTTTCTTTGACTAAAGTGGTCCTGACTGAATTGTCAAAGTTTGCCCCTCCTGGTAACTACGTTTTTACAGAGTCCCACCCTCACACCATGCGCACTGTTATTGGTAAGGGCTACTTACCACTGCCAAAAGGTTGTTGCTCAGAAACATTAAAAACACAGCAGAAAAAGAAAATGCAGGCAGAGGGCACAGTCTGCATACACCGCCACACACTTCAAGTGGGTCAAACGTGATGATTGAGAGGGATTATTTTTGTATGAGTCTATTTTTTTTTACCACTCATTTTGCCTTTAAGCAGTCATTTCACTTGTTGGTGATGCCACACATGTACTGTATGTATTAACAGTCTCACCTCTCTGTGTTTATTATATTGTTGTGTTGCTCCAGGTCTGTGGGCCGTGGTAAACAATGCTGGAGTTGCTCATCCATCTGGCCCCACTGACTGGCTCATTGTAGACGACTACAAGGCCATGCTTGCTGTCAATCTGTTTGGTGTAATCGATGTAACACTGAGCGTCCTCCCTCTCATCAAGAAGGCCAGAGGCAGAGTGGTCAATGTCGCCAGCGTGTTTGGGCGAGTCACCCCGTTCGGTGGACCTTACTGTGTGTCCAAATATGGAGTGGAGTCCTTCAACGACAGTCTGCGGTGAGAGAAGATGCAGCCTTTTCATGCTGATACACTTTGTTATTCTCATGAGTGTCTTCTTGACTTATAGCAAACCTCTTTTGTGTTTCAGTTTGAACATGGCACCATTTGGAATCAAGGTTGCAGGCATTGAGCCAGGCCTCTTCAAAACAAATGTGACTGATGGAGGGGCGATGCAAAGTAACCTGCAGAGACTGTGGGACAGATTACCTCAGGATGTGAAGGATGACTATGGACAAGATTTCTATGGAAAATGTGAGTTACTCCACCTTTGTTAGAAAATAACACAAAACTTATTTTACTGCTATAGCTCAGCACATCACTGAACAATTTATAAACATAGAGGAGATTGTTTTGTCGAATGATGCCCATCTTGCTAAAAATGATCCGTGATCCTCTCCATGACATAAATCATCTTGCTCGAAATTTTAGACTTTTATTTATTAATTTTGCAAGTGCTGCATTCAGTTTAATACCTAATGTCAAGTAAGAATCTTTTTGATAAACTATCTATAGCACTTTTTTAAAACAAGGTATGTAAAGTATGCAGTATGTAAAGCAATGAAACACAGAAAGAAACTACTAGCTCAAAATACTAAAATAGAAATAAAAATCACAACAAATAACAATGAAACAATCTCATAAAAGCTATTTAAAATCCTAGCAGCAGAGTTTTGATGAAGCTGACAGTAAAGATATTTTTTCTGTTGCTAGTGAATAGCAAACTATAGAACATCTTGCGATAGGAGTGCTCCAGCTGCGATACAGTGAACTGCAACTTCAATCAAATTTCATCCAGGGGTCTAAAGTGGGGGGACCAGTATCCCCTTCCCTAGTCTCTACCCCCCTACTTCTGGCACCGTTTGTTCCAACCACACCCATCTTTTAACTCAGCCTTAATTGTGATCTCAACTACACACCTGTAAAGTTTTGTGACTGCATGCATGGTTGCAACGCTATCGTGTCGACCAAAATCTGTCCATAGACAGACAGACAGAAAGACGGACATATTAACAACCGGCCAAATTATTTTAAATGGCTTCTGTGGTAATTACTGCTACAATAGGTGTCACCAGGTCCAAGTCTTGGCATGGTGACACACACACAGACTCACAAGTGCAAAATAGAAACGGCCATTGCGACAACTTGTAATTACAGTTGTTAAGATGAGAGGTAATGACTGCATTAATGATAGTGTCCAGATTTTGAAAGGAAATAAAGTACACAGATACCAAAACATTTCTGCTATGCAAATTCTGAGCACTAACAAACAATAAGACAGTTGATGAAGTGTACTTGTGGCCACATTGCATTTGAAAGTTCATTCCAGACCGTGGCGCCACTGAACGCTGCTCTTGAAGGACAGTTGCTTTAATTCTGTGAATACCAGCTCTGTGCTGAAATTTATTGGTCTTCATTTGGTCCTTCAGAGTACTGCCTGTCATGAGCTGTGCAGCTCTGCTGATTGATCACTGAATCTGGTCTAACCCTCATCTGTCAAACTCCAATAGTGTTTAAATCTTCAGCTTAATTTGTCAGGCTAACATCGCCCACAGACTCTGGAGATCAAAACGTTGCTTTGTTACATACATTTTTTGGGGGTGTTTGCAATTTCCTCTCTTTTTTCTTTGTGGGCTGATTTTGACATACTGTATACACTCTTTAGTTACCAGATTTTTCATTGAGAGAAGTGGTCTGATGTTTTTGAGCTGATAGAAATAAACCTGAAGTACTGATTTTCTTGCTCTTTCTCATATTTGTTAAGGGTCTGGTGCCCACTTGTGGCACAAAAAAAAAAGCACATTCAATTCTATACATACATACATACATACATACACATGCACATTCAAAATAGACACAATGTTCTTTATGTATGATTTATTGTATGCTTACCTGTAGACAAACAGCATTTGTTTCAGGTAATCTGCTGTGAGCTGACTGTTTTATTGTGATTCATAATTTTGTAGTGTACCAACTGATCCTTGTCTGTATTTTGCCTATAGTAAGTTCCAAATTACACAACTCTATCCCTAGAAAATGATTATTAACTAATTAGAAATGACATGTGTCAAATGCTTCCTTTTCAGCTGTTGGAATATTGGTTCAGAGGTTTAGGATGCTGACTGACAGCAACCTGATGAAGGTGGTAAGCTGCATGGAGCACGCCATCTCTGCCGTTCATCCTCGTACTCGCTACCTACCTGGATGGGATGCAAAGTTCTTCTGGTTGCCTTTGTCGTACATGCCGACCTGCATCACAGATAGTCTTTTTCGTAAAATGATCCCAGGAGCAAAACCTAGAGTGTCTTCATTTCAGTGTGTGTCAAAATAGATCCATTGTTTTGAAAAGAATTTGGGCTAACATTAAGATCACTGATGTGTCTTATTATTTTTCATGCAATACGTTTTTGCGTATGAAGGATTACACCATTTAAAGCATCATATAAACATTTTCTGTATTATAAAACATGTTTGGCTCTTCATTATGTCTTAAGCTATGTCAAATTTGATGGTGCCCCCCTGCCAGCCAAAATGCTTTCACAACTGAACCCACATACGCAAAGACTGTTGGACTGTAGGATGTGAAGAAGTATTATGTAGGGCCATAGGCATCTCTGAATAAAATAAAGCAGACAAGGATGTCAGCCTACAAGAGGAAGCCTCATGCATACCCAAAATAGAAATCTGTCAGAGGTACTTGCCTCAATCCAATATGTCAGTGCTCTCAAGTTACCTGCTCAGTAATAATACTGACAATTTTGAAGGGCCATTCTCTCCATTGATATATGTTTCTGTAAGAATGCTCATTGTAGGCCTACACGAGGAGTTTTTTTTATTCCAGCTCAATTCAGATATCATTCTGTTGAGTTTTTTAAAGAAGGATTTTTGTAAAAGTATCAGGATTCAATGAAGTAGGTACAGAAATTTGGTGAGAATATTCATTTTAATTATATTTATCCTTCCTGTCAGGAAGAGTGGTAGGACTGACCATTTGTTAAAGGCCACTCTAGTCTAATCTACAAGGGGGCTCAGACAATTTTTGGGTTATCGCTATACCTAAATAAGAAAGCTATCCATAGTCACTATAAATGGGTATGAGTAGAAAGATATCTGTTGTGCATCTTAATTAACAGGAAATATTTCACCTTTTAAGAGATTAATCTTACATCGAGAGAGCTTACCAAAATGATCTAAGATTGACATGACTACAGGAAGAGTTCTGTGAGGATCTGTAACATAAAGAAGTAAATTGTCTTAGTACAAAGATAATTTATGCTGTGTCCCTTCTCTTGAAATACCACAGACATCTGGTGACGAGCATAAATAGATAGGTTGAGGTTCTATAGCTAAGGCAAATAAAAGCAGAGAAATTGGCCATCCCTGCAGTGTTCCTCATTGGAAAGGAAAGTATTAGGAGTTAAAGCCATTGGTGCATACTGAAGCTTCATTATGTCTTTGACTCCAGATGTTATCAATCCTACATTATTGATTATAATATCAATTATTTTTGCTTCTTAAGTCAAAGGATGATCTTAAACACGTCATCACAATTCATTAAACTTGTAAAGATTTTGTTCTTGATGGACTTTGGCTCCTCTTCCTCTGTATAAACCTGCTCTTCATATTCTTAACATTGATTTACATTCAATATCAAATACAGAGAAGAGTCTGTAACTTTTGGGCTGAGGTATGTTTTTAGGATAAGGTAAAAGTGGAATGCACAAATCAAAACCAGGGGTTTTGTAATCTGGTATTGTCTGTTACAAATCCTTCATGTTGGGTGACACATTTAACCCTGTTGTTACATTCTCAATGGCAGTGATTCTCAAAGTGTGTTCTGTGGCACTCTACCAAGGGGTCTGTAAAAATTTTTGATTGATTGATTAAAATTACCATGATATGAAATCTTATTAGGGGGTTATACAGGCTTCATAGATTAACAAATAATGTTTTAATTTTAAATCTAATATTGTACATAGATCATGTTCTTATCTTACAAATTGTAGCCTATATTGTTTAAAATAATCAGAATGTGCATTTTATACATACATATAATATATTGGTAAGATTTGTTTCACACTAATGTGACAGGTCCATGTCATTGGTCCGACAGCCCATTGGTCCGACATCCCATTAGTCCGACGGTCCGTGGTGCTGAACGGCTCCCGGCGGGCGTATTTCTACCTTGATGGTGCGCTGTGACCGGCTCTGGGTCAGCTGGGAAAGGCTTGAGGCGAAGCAGGCTCACAGCTTATGTGTTTGCCACTTTCTTTTTCATTTTAACCCACACCATGATCTTTTCCTAACCCTAACCAAGTGGTTTTTGTGCCTAAACCTAACCAGACCTTAACCACAGGGCATCATGATGATTTCGGAACAGACTTCGGAACAATGAGTTTAATATGGTCGGAACAATGGGATGTCGGACCAATGGGCTGTCGGACCAATGGGCAGTTCCCAATGTGACAACCATGAGGTGATAACAAATATCCTTATTGGATGCTGAGCAATTCTTGGTTTGAACAATTCTTGGTATGTTAATTAGATACTTTGAAGTATAGCATGTACAGGAAGTCAAGTCAAATTCCTTCACCTAGAGCGAGAGAGAAGTTCTGATCTTGCGTTGGATAAAGCCATCAATATTGTTTGGTCTCATGAAATAGCACAAGCACACCTTTAAACTAAAGCTGCTGGAAACGGTAGCCCACATGACCAGACGGTTCATGCAATCAGTTGGCAGCCATCAAAGAATGCAGCTAGGAAAACCTGCCAAGACAGGGCAGAAAGAATCCCAGATAACCTCTTCAAGACAGAGGAAGACAGGGAGCGCCCAAAAGAATGTGGCAGTTCAAGCAAGGTAATGCTGAAGGAAAACAGTACAAGATATGCAGCAAGTTGAGCCACTTTGCAAAGGTGTATTCTTCCTAGCGAGGAAAAGGAGTACACACATTAAATCAAAATGAGTCAGACAGACTACAGACAACTTGGACATTGACAAGTTGACATTAATGGTACGGAGCAGGCCTTTGCAGATGTGCAAATTCCTCCAAATAGGAATAGGACTGTTTCCTAGTGAGTGCACAACTCACATAGACCCCAACATAGTACCTTGGGTACACCCGCTGAGGTGTGTTCCCCTCGCTCTGTGTAACTGCCTGAAAGATGAGCTACAGTCACTGGGGTCCATGTCATTGGTTCGACATCCCATTAGTCCGACTGTCTGTGGTGCTGAACAGCTCGCGGCGGGCGTATGGTGCGACGCAACCGGCTTGAGGCGGAGCAGGCTCACGGTTTATGTGTTTGTCACTTTCTTTTTCATTTTAACCCACACCATGATCTTTTCCTGACCCTAACCAAGTGGTTTTTGTGCCTAAACCTAACCAGACCTTAACCACAGGGCATCATGATGATTTCGGAACGGACTTAGGAACAATGAGTTTAATATGGTCGGAACAATGGGATGTCGAACCAATGGGCTGTCGAACCAATGGGCAGTTCCCCAGTCACTGAACCAACTGTATGAGTCAGTTCAAAGATAGCAGCAGAAAAGACACACAGACAACATGAGAGTGTGTCTTGACCCCAAAGATTTGAAGAAGATTATCAAACAACTAAAATACGCTTTACCTACTCTTGATGATCACAATCGAGTTGGTTGGAGCCTCCAACAAAGCATCATGGATGTCAGGTCAGGCTCCATATGCCTTTTGGGCTGAAATCTGTCTAATACAAGTTTCCGTTGATGAGACTTAGGAAGTGACACCGCATCACTGTAACAGGGAGTCACAATGACAGTCAACGATGCCCTCATCTACAGCAGAAACAACCTCCGTGCCATGCTGTAGCGCTCCAGAGAGTGATGAGTTAAGTTCAACCCAGAGAGGAGCACGATCTGTCCCACTGTGGTCAGCTACTTTGGGAACGGTAACTAAAGACAGAATCAAGCTCGATCCAGCCAAGACTGCAGCTGTGAGACACATGGGGCAACCCAAAGACGAAGGTGAGATGGACACATCCTTGGCATTGTAGCTACTTAAAGTTTGCCACTATGCTCTTGGAAATCAACGCACTTGTGCATCACCTGTCAAAATTGTCCAGTAAATTCAAATGGGATGTACAACATGATGAAGCAGTCAGAAAAATTAAAGAGCTAATCACACGAGAGCCATGTCCAGTCCCTACATATTTTGAACCTAGCAAAGAGCTAAGGCTACAAGGTGAAGTATCCAAGTATAGACTAGTTGCAGCCCTACTGCAAGAGCTTATCTGACTGTCAGATGTCGCTAACTGACAGTGAAATCGACTATGCTCAGATTTAAAAAATTTTTGGCTGCAAACATTTACACTTGCTATGTCACTGTTGAGTCACTGTAATGACCACAAGCCACTTGAGACGTTATAGAATGACTCCAGAGAGCCAGAGAAAGATACTTCAGCTACAGAGGTACAATTTCACTATCATCCACAGGCCAGCCAAGAACATTCCTGCTGCAGATATTCTCTCCAGATAGTTACTGTCTGATCAGAGTAACAGCCTCACACAAGGCATGGACATGCAGGTAGATACTGTATACAGCAGCTCACCTGTCAGGAACACTAAGCTGAAAGAGATTAGAGCAGAGATTGAAAAGAGACACAGAGCTCATGCTACTGAGGAAAACAATCAAAGAAGTATGGCCTGAGGAGAGGAGCATGTGCTCAGAGCATAGCAGAATAGTGGGGGTGAACTTTCACAGATGAATGACATCATATTCAAGAATGAGAACATCATCATCTCAACCTCACTGTGTGCAGAGATGTTTTCCTGAATACATGCAGTATAATTATAATTTGGTAAAGGAAATAAAGTACGTGTTTACAGCTTGAGTGTACTACCCAGCAAAGAAGAGCACTCCCTTTGCTTGTGAGTATGTACACTTGTCGTCTGTGGTGGTAAAGACACAGTAATGATAATCAAAAGGAATTCTAGACAGCTTTTAAGACAACATCAGCAAACTTATCGAAGACAAATACTTAGTCACTGAGATGGGGAGATTCTACCCTCCACTCCTCTGCAAATGGAACATTTAATGGCACTCGTACACTGTTGTACAACCCTGCAGCTAATTACCGCAACACCTGATTTGGTGTGAATACAGCCTTACACAAGCTTTCTGTGTATCAAAATCAGTTCTTTTCAATCAAATCTGAAGACTGTCACTGCCTTTTATTAAATCAAATAATAATCAATTTCTCAAACTGCACAGTAACTTTTATTCTTGTATTTTAAACCTGTCCTATTTAAGCTTGTTTTTATTTTCTATTCTCTTGGCTCTTTAATGTCTGTTTTCCACAGAATTCAATGTCCTTTTATATGTGTTTCTTTTGCACTTGGTCTGTTTATGATATTTCAAGTAGAGCACTTGGAATGGCCTTGTTGTTGAAATGTGCTATGTAAATAAACTTGCCACACCTTACCTATGATATGACAACAAATGTCCCTATTGGATGCAGAACAGTGCTTGACTGTGATTGGTCCATAGCACATGCAGACAGAGAAAGTCAGTGCAGTAGTGTGTGTGAAGTTCAGCTTCCTGCAAGACAGCCATCCTGCATGTGTATATTGAATTAATACTCTGAGCTGTGGCACATTGTCATCTGGAGTAATCTATGCACATACTGAACTAAACAAGACAACATCCTCTAAAGAACTGTGGCCATGGTATGTTTGCATTTATTATTTTACATTTTACACAAAATAATAATTCAACTTAGAGTTAGAGCACCCAAATATAATCTGTATATTAACTTTATACCTTTTTATTTATTTGACTCAAAATTAAAGAACAGAAACTTGACATTAGTTGACTTATTGTGCACTTTATTATTATTATTTTTACAAAAATCAGCTTAATAAGATCTAATGCCATCTGGTGGTTGAGTGACAATTGTTGCATTAAAGGATCAGTTTACCAAAAATAAACCCCATGCACTTAACCTCTTTTGGTGTTTAGATTTACACCACAATGCAAAAAATGTCTTAAAAATGTGTTTAAAGAATCAACAGTAAAAGTACTTACTGTGCAACGAAATCAACCATACAAGTTTCATATTATTATACGTTGTAGGCTATTCTTGGATTATTATTATTATTATGAATGCATTTATGTGTAAGTAGAATTTTACTATTGGTTGCAGAGGAGCTAATTTTAACTATTGTTGCATAGTCCAATATTTTGAAGGCTGATCTTTAATTGGTCATAAAGACACTGGGTATTTCAATATCAATCTTCCATGCTTCTCCACACAGGTGTCAGCTGACAATCTCACAACATATTTATTTGAGGTGAGTGTGAGTAGATTTCTCTTTGTTTGCATTATTTGCGTAAACATTCACTTCTTTTTCATGGTTTTTAATTTACCTTTAGAGAATGTGTGTAGAATATTTAGGAGAAGTAAGTGTGGATTCTCAGTGGCTGCGACCACGTATGCTTATGCAGTCCACACATGACCTCCACAGCAACTTTCACCCTCATAGATAGAAAGCTGTGGTTGCTATAGTGTGTGTGTGTGTGTGTGTGTGTGTGTGTGTGTGTGTCTACGTTTCCACAAAGTTTGGTCAAGTTATGTGAATCTGTTCAAAAAATATGCACCTTTTTGTTATAGGCCACTCCCACTGCCTCGCCCCCTTTTTGCCAGCAGGCATGAACAGTTACCTCCCCTTCACTTCCATTCAGTGTGGCTAAAGGGGTGAATAAACATTTGCCTCCCGTGGCAGAGGAAATTTGCAACTTAACATTGTAAAGAGTTCAATTTTGGTGAACTTTGACAGACAAACTCACAGACTCAACCAGTAGCTAAGAAGGATGTGTGGTTGACTGCCTTTTGTTGACATGTCTAACTGGTCTAACCAGTGGGCATTGCAAGCTAACTAACAAATACAACTGTCAAATCAGACACTGCCCATATTCAGCATGAATATCACCTTGGCCGGCGATTGTCCCTCGCCTTCATTCACTCACGTGGGAATGTACCCCTGCCCTGTCCTTTGGCTCATGACCACCTCCATTACCACACCCCCTTTTAGCCAGCTGGCATGAACACAAACACACACACTTAGCCTCAATGTCAAATTTCACCCTTCCAGGGCAAAAACTGTGGCTGCCAAAGGGTGGGGAGATAGTTTTATGGACCGACCAGCAGACAGAGCAACATATAAAGCTGCTGGTTGCAGCTAAAAGGAGGCATGATGTCATATCTGTGGATTGTGTTTCAGGTAATCCTGTCACACCTGGCCTTAACCTGTGCTTCACTTCTGGCCACTCTCGCTGTCATCCGATGGTACATCAGAGATTCCTACAAGGTTGATGGCTCCAACCAGAAGCATGTGTTCATCACAGGCTGTGACAGCGGCTTTGGGAATCTGCTGGCCAAGCAGCTGGATGGAAAAGGCTTCCACGTCATAGCTGCATGTCTCACAGAGAAAGGTGCAACAGATTTGGCAGCAGCAGCCTCCTCCAGACTGAAGACTCTCCCGCTGGATGTTACAGACAGCGGGAGCATCAGGAGGGCAGTGGAGTTTGTGAGCAAAGAGGTCGGAGATGGAGGTGAGCCGGGTGGACAGCAGCAGGGGGTACACACTGATAGGGTGCCAGTCAGAGTGAGGCACTGGGAGAGATAAAGGCAACCTGGACCATCCCATCATCAACTCATCATCCTCCTACTGATATGTTTAACATGCCCTCTGATTTTAAAGAGGAGGGAGGAAATACTTACCTCATATAATCTGCATTTTTTAAAGTCAGGGACACATTACATTTTCTCTAAACATAAATGTAAAGTAGATTCATAACAAAAGTTTTTCCTGACTGAGTGTAAACTTTTTGGACACTTTTAAACCTTTATTTGACTAAGTGAACATGCCTGGTCTGTTTGTGTGGAATTCAGTAGTAAACATAACTCTCAAACATTATACAGTATTAACTATATACAGTACCACTCTCCATAGTACTGTATGGTATTTTGGCATTTTAACACTGATTAGAAAAGTACAGTTCCACCATCATTACCTCTGGGGAAAATCAGCCATATCCAAAAGGACATATCTGTTCAGATTGAGCCTTTTTTCAAGTACATGAGTTGAGAATCAGTGAAAAAGAGATAAAGATCAGAGGTTGATATGCGCTGGTAATGTTCCTGCCTCCTTTCTCAGCAGGTCTGTGGGGTCTGGTGAACAATGCCGGCAGGTCCATACCCATGGGTCCAACAGAATGGATGCAGTTAGAAGATTTCTCTAAGGTTCTGGATGTGAATCTGATCGGCCTCATTGATGTGACGCTCCAGTTTCTGCCCCTGCTGAAAAAGGCCCGGGGCAGGGTGGTCAATGTGGCCAGTGTTATGGGCAGAGTTACTCTCATTGGTGGAGGATACTGCCTGTCCAAATGGGGAGTGGAAGCCTTCTCCGATGGCCTCAGGTATTTGGAGGAAATAGTATGAAATGGAAATACCTCATACTTTTTTTAAAGTACAATACTTGATTAAAAGCTCTCCAGCTGCAGTAAGGAAACATAATGCTCTGCTTCTTGTGTCCAGGAGGGACATGCTGCCCTTTGGTATCAAAGTGAGTATTATCGAGCCTGGTTTCTTCAAGACAGGTGCAAGCAGGCCGGATGTTGTTGAAGCTGACCTGAGGAGACTGTGGACCCGCCTCCCTCAAGATGTCAAAGACTCCTATGGACACACATTCTTGGATGACTGTGAGTGGAAGTACAGTTGATCACACTCAGCACTAGTGTCATATATAAATATTCTGAATGATTCCTCTGCTCTGTTCTTCTTGTCAGATCTGAAAACTCAGGACTTTTCCTTGGGCATTCTGTGCAGTCCAGATCTCTCCAAGGTGACCAGGTGTATGGAGCACGCGCTGACAGCTCACTTCCCACGCACACGTTACAGTGCAGGCTGGGATGCCAAGTTTTTTTGGATTCCTTTGTCCTACTTCCCTTCATTTGTGTCAGACTTTGTTATCAGTGCGCTTCTTCCTTCACCTAAGGCTGAAAGACATCAGCTAAGCTAAACAGCACAAGAGACATTTCTGAAAGTGATAAAACTAAAATATTGTGACAACAAGGTCAAAAAAGTGTCTGGATTATGCTACAAAAAATAAAATGTATTTATTCACATCTAAGCAGCAATTTAAACCATATGGGCATGTGGTCGATGGTCACAGAAACAGTTTCCAATTGTCCTCATTATGGTGCAAAATAAATCATTCTGTAAAACTGAGAGTTTATTCACTGTGTTTATAAAATGACAGTCTCTATCTGCTAACATTTCTATCAAATTCTTTTTTCCATTTTTATGCCTCAACGCCAGCAATAGCCTTGGCCGGAGGCATTAGGTTATCGCGTTGTCAGTCCATCTGTCGGTCTGTCCGTTCATCCATCCCATTCTTGTGAATGCAATAGCTCATAAATGCCTTGAAAGAATTTCTTCAAATTGGTACAAACGTCCACTTGACTCAACGATGAACTGATTACATTTCGGTGGTCATAGGTCAAAGGTCTCAGTTTTGTTGACCTGATATTTCAAAAACATCTTGAGGAATTTTTTTTTTTTTCTTCAAATTCGGCACAAATGTTCACTTGGTCTCAACGATAAAATGATTAGATTTTAATAGTCAAAGGTCACTGTGAACTTGCAACTATCTCATTCTCATGAACGCAATATCTCAAGAGGACCCTGAGGGAGTTTCCTCAAATTTGGCACAAACATCCACTTGGACTCAACAATAAAGTAGTTACAATTTGGTGGTCAAAGCTCAAAGGTCAAGGTCACTGTGACCTCACAAACCTTGTTTTTGCCCATAACTCAAAAATGTATATGCTGACAACATTTCACACAAATGTGGATATAATGATGAAGTGATGACATCTTATACCCAATAGGTCAAAGGTCAGCTTCACTGTAACATCATAATGCTCTGCAAAAGATGTTTCTATGCTCATATCTCAGGAACAGCAGTGGAGACATTTGGGCAGTATCCATGAAGTACCCATGTTTTCACAGCCATGGATGTAAACTGCAAGTGCAACTTGACTCGTTCACATTGCATACAACCGTGAGGTGGTAATTCTAGTTTACTCTATGCTGCCCTCCTTTTGGTTGTTAGCCTTGAGTCGGGAGATAAAAGGTGGCCATACAACATTTAAAGGTATAAAGAGTATAAGAAGAGAGCTATATGAATGTTATATACTGCCTGAATGTGAGTATTTGCATATTCAGAGCTCCGACATTATGTGTATCAGAAAGCCAACTCGCTGGAATTTTCAAATGACTTTCACCTGCTTGAGAAGTTCTGGATCACAAGGGGGCAAAAGCACTTTATCTCTTAATTTAATTCAGAGATATTAAATTTGAACTTGGACATGGTTAAAGACATCATGGTGTGCATTGCTCAAATGTGTTACAGATAATGATGATGATCAAAGTTTATTTATTAGGATAAACCCCTTGAGATGTATCATCTTGTTTTCGAGGGGGTCCTAATAATATATGGGAAGTTCCTGCGATTCTCTTCCAGACTCTCAATCTGCAATAGATATAAAGAGTTACAATGCAATATCCTATATAACATCAATTTATCACTGCACATCTAAATGTAAAACTCATGTAGGCACTTGGTTGCATTGCTTGTGGGAATGTAACAAAATTCAGTTATTCTGGAGGGCACTTTGTGCAACAGGTCAACAGGTGTCAGCAAATCCACTTTTACGTCTGCTTGGACATGACCCTGACTCTCTTAAAAAAGCAAAAGGAAGTGGTTCAATCGCTTTTAATGCTGCTGAGAAATGCCATCATGGTGGTGCCTATATGAGTTGGGGACAACCCTCCATCTGTTTCTATGTGGAAATCTTTGGTCTCTGAGGTTGTGACTCTGGAAAAAAAATAGGACATTATATTGATAGAGGGTCTCATCTAGTGGAAGGAATCATTGGAATCACTTGGACTCAAATATAATATGGACTTACATGGATGAAACTGGATAAATGTCTGAATTGGGGACAGTGGATATGAATTGGATTGATGAGCATAATAATTCCTTAACCTCACCTTATTGTGCCTCATTTTATGTTGCTATATATTATGTTATTATGTTTCTTTGCCTGCTACAGAAGAAACCCATGAATGTATGCTCCATTTATCTAGCCTGCATTATCACAGAGTCTCCAGCAGATGTCGCTCCTTACACATCATCTCTGTGTAAAAGAGCAGTCGGTGGAGAACAGCCGAGCTTCCCGGAAGTTACAGTAAATATAACACCTATAACACCTAATGAAGAAGAAAAGGTAAAACAGGTACTTTGAATCTTATCTCCACCACTTCTGTGTGTCTGTTGAAGGCTGATGTCCTGTCGCTCCGCAGTGCGACACTGATTCATTCATTCACCGCGGAAAACACACACGTAAGTTTCTCCTTTATTTGTGAACTTGGGATGTTGGACAAGTTAAACCTGACAGTCCTCTGAGTCTCCATTCACGTGGTGAAATGCGGCGTATTCAGGCTATGGTTTTTAAATGAGTTAAGTCGCCATTGAACTATTTTTGATCGTTTTTGGTAACTCTTAAAGCTGAAATATCGATCATACTTCCAGCTATTAAATACTGAGGATTTGCTGCTTTCCTTTGTCTTGTAACATGACAGTAAACTAAATATCCTTGAGATATTGACTGTAGGGAGAAAATAAAATTAAAAGTATTTTTTTTGCTATTTAATCGATCAAATGGTTCTTGAATTAATTCAGAAAATAATTTGATTAATCGATCAGTTCGTTGCAGCCTTAGTATCCAGTACATTCAATATTCAGTGTAAGTTGATCTGGCTGATTTGTAAAATGACAGTAAAGTCTTGCCACTGCCTTTCATTTTTATATGTGTTAATTATCATAGAGCTCATAGATAAGTCAATTGACCGAATAGTTGATCAACAGATAATTACTCTGCAACAATTTTAATTTTTATAGGTAAAGATTCATGGTTTCAGCTTTTCAAATGTTAATTTTTTTAATTTTATTTTTCTTTTCTTCTATGAAATGAATATTATTTGGGGGTTTTGGACTGAAAACAAGCCATCTGAAGATGCCAGTTTGGGCCCTGCGAAAAGGTAATGGCCACGATTTCTTATATTGCATTATTTTAAGATTAAAATTCAACATGTTATTAGATTCATGAGGCATCACCTTGACAGGGAGTAGTACAAAGGACTCATCCCATTAAAATGTGCCTCCATGAATCATACTAAGAGCCATTCATAAAGGTATTTAAATCCACCCACAGGGACAAACAGGTTTTGCTACATGTCAGTCTCATGTTCAGACTTTACTCAGCAGAACTCAGTGTTACTATGATGTTTAAAAGGATGAGGTCATAAAATGTTGTGAGTTTGTAGATAATAAGTAGGAAATGAAGTGATTGCTGAGGATGGGGATTTATCGAAAAGTACTGTGGGACTAATAAAGGCCTCGGACTGTCTGATACAATACGAGTTGACAGTACATTTTGACCTGAATGCCCCTGACTTGAACAGAAGCTGACATTACAATTTTACTTCATTGCTGTTTTGGAGCTTTTAAATATATCAAACAGTCTTTATCAGCTGATGCAGTCTACCCAGTTGTTGAGAATTTAAGATGTTTACACTTGCATTTTAAATGCTTTGAGGACTTCTCATCCATGTCATCTTAAAAATGTAGATTAAAATCTTAGTCTCAGATTGTGTAACAAGTAGGCAAAATGCATCTTCTGAAAATGATTGTGTGTTATGATCAAAAGCTCCAGAAAAGAGACTAAATAGAAGTGCAAAAATGCTTCACAGTACAGGAGGTCCAACTGAGCTCCAAATAAATGCAAATATAATAAGGATGAGTATCTGTGTGTCACAACCATCTCAAATTTTCTTTTTGGAAATATTTCATTTGGAGCCAGTGTTAGCCAGTGTTATTTCTTATTTAAAAGGGTCCTATTATGCTCATTTTCATATATAGTTGTACGCCAGGTCTCTGCTAGAACATTTTAACATGCTTGAATGTTACAAAACCACTTTTTGGCAAACTGTTCCAGCTGCAATACTTACAGTGTTTCTGGTTCTTCTGTATCTGCGCTCTCTGCATCTCTGCTGAATGACTGTGACAGAGTAAAGCAGCACTTTCTAGATAGATAGATAGATAGATAGATAGATAGATAGATAGATAGTACTGTATTGATCACAAACTGGGGAATTCTTTTGTTACAGCAGCAAGTAATCAAACAGTATTTGGACAACAGAATATAGAAATATGAAACCTAGATAACATTCCCCAGCTGCAAGTGTGCTTGCAGGAATGACTGTAATGGAGCAAAGGGAATGTGAAGTCATGCCATGTTAACTTCTGGGACGTTGGCGTCATCTTGTGAGGAATGCACCCTGTTACCTGTGCCTGTGGTTACCTGCAAACAAACTGATCACAACACGAAACATAGATCCATGTAACTTAGCAGCCCAAGGGAGAATTACAGACCCCAATGCACTACCCACACTCACAGTTTAAAAATCACAAATCCAAGATCATGCACAGCCTTGCAGTGGCGGTAAGGAAGATCTGCTAATTCACAAGACAACTGCAAGCTGTGGCACAGTCACACTCACAAAAGTATGGTGGCAATCCTCTTTATGGCCCATTTGGCATATTAAACCAAATGCAGTATAAGAGGTAAAAACCATAGCAGGCACAGGTAACAGTGTGTTCCTCACACGATGACACCCCCAGGCAACACAGCTTGAAATGCCTTCACATTCCCTACAGCTCTACTTTCTAACATGAAAAACTACCAATAAAGGCTTCTAAACAAAAATCTACACAACTGGACATTCCAGCAGGAATACAATCCAAAAATGTAGCATGTAGCTACATGTAGCCGTGTATGTAATGTAAACACTTATTGTAGTGTGCCTGGAGCAGATGACCATATAAAGAAATCTGTCACGAGCTGACGTCAGCTTGTCTTGAAAGTAGAAAAATCACCGGAAACAGAGTATTCAGAACGATCTGAAGCCTGAGGTTTTGCTCTCAAGGATTACTTTTACATAGGATCACCTCATTATTTGAAACGCTGTCTGGTTTTAAGGAGACCATTTATCTCTCATCAGTATAATGCAGTTGATTTCTCTTTGCCGTAGAAATAATGTACTGGATCCCCGGAGTGGTGGCCTCCTGGCTCATCTATTGCTGGTACAAGGACAGAAAAAGAGTGCCCAACAAGCAAGATAAATACGTCTACATCACTGGCTGTGACTCTGGATTTGGTAAACTCCTGGCGACACACCTGGACAAGCTGGGCTTTAGTGTGATTGCAGCTTGTTACACTGAGAAGGGTGAGGATGAGCTGAAGAAGGTCGCTTCCGACAGACTGACAACCGTTCATCTGGATGTCACCGACTCAGAGAGTGTCTGCAAAGCTGCCGCTGTCATCAAGACTCTGGTTGGACAGAAGGGTGAGTGGCTTTTAGGGGCTCCTTTTATAGGGTCACATGACATTAACAGTAAAGTTTAGCTCACTAGATTCGGAGGATTTCAGGTTAAACAATACTTTTCATGTGTTGTTAATTGAAACTTGCTTGTACTGATCATGTATTTTAAATAAAATGCCTCAACTTTAAAGGAATAGTTCAACATTTTTAGAATTACACATTTGCTTTGTTGCCCAGAATTAGATTAGAAGATGCCACTTTCATGTCTGTCCGATCAATATGAAGCTACAGCCAGCACCAGTTTGGCTTAGCATAGCATAAAGACTGGAAACAAGGGGGAACAGCTAACCTGGCTCTTTTCAAAAGCGACTAAATCTACCTACCAGCACCTGTAAAGCTAACTAATTAACACACTATATCTCGTGTGTTAAATCAGTGCAAAAACTGAAGCGTTTCTTACCTTTTTAATTTAGTTTCCTGTTTCCACCGTGTGCAGTCGCCACAGGCAGCCACCAACAGGTTTAGGCAATCGCTGACAACTTAACACTGGACTATTTCTTTGCTAGGTATAGGGACTTCATATTGGATTTTGCTACCTTTCAAAAGAGCTGTAGCTTTATCTATAAGAGATGTGAGAGTGGTATGTATTTTCATTCTCATCTAATTTGGCAAGAATAGGGATGGGAATCGAGAACCGGTTCCTGTTAAGAACCGGTTCCAACTGGTTCAATTCATCGACATCATTAGCCTTTATGCTTAATGATTCCCTTATCGATTCTTTTCATTACGCCGAATCTTTACGCCGATGACGCACGTCACACTCGTCAGTCAGCAGTACATTCAACAACAAAGAAGACGTAATGGTGGAGAGACAGAAGCGGTCAAAAGCTTGGCTTCACTTCACCAAAAAAGACTCCTGACATTCACTCATCACAACAGCATGACGCGCAATTTATGCAGCACCGTAATTACACGCAAAGGCGGAAACACCACCAATGCTACAGTGATTTGTTTTCCACTACAGGGCTCTACTGTGCGAGCATTTTAACGTTACTCGCATTTGTGACTAAAAATAGTTTTGTGCGAGCAAAATAAATCATTCAGCATGCTGTGTGAGTACAGATATCAACCAGCAGCAGAAACGAAAGTCGAATCCTGCCGGTTGTGGGTTGAACGGGGGTCACACACACAGACACGGACAGGAATACGTATTCCTGTCAAATATGGCGGCCATAGTGCTCCGCGGCACAAGATAATGGCTTACCGGCGACCGAGTAGCCCGGCTCCAGGTCCAATAATTTCCTCTTCTTGGTGTCATGGACTGCCCAAAAAGTACCTGAACAGCCGAGCCGTGGCGGCACACAGGTATGTGACGTGTCAGAGGAGAAACGAGCCATTCACATTTCCACAAACCTCACCGCACTTAAGTGACTGTTCTTAACTTGTCAGAGAAGGAGGGTGGCTGGTTGATTTTTATTTTATGTATTTATTTTATTTTGATCCCCCCTATGTTCATCACTTATTGATGCTGTTTTTGAAGTATGAATAAGTCAATAAGTAATTTATTCCATTGAAATATCATTGATGTATTATAGAAAAGTGATTTATCTTTTTATAAATGACAAAAGGCACATCTGCCTAATTTTTGCTGTGGTATCGTGATACTACTCAGAACCGCGATACTTTCACTGGTATCGTACCGTGGGTCCCAATTTTGGTACCGTGACAACACTAACAGATTCATTCTGTACAAATATGCTTTCATTTGTTCCATTTTAGATGATAGCAGTGGACCAATTTCATATTTTGTTTACTTACTTACTTAGCACTTATCTCTTGTTTAGAATAGAAACTCAATAAAATTTATGTTGTTGACACCAAAAACCTGTAAGGTCTACTTTTTTCTACACAGAAAATTCACAGGAGGAATCGATAAGGGAATCGATAAAGAATCAGATCGATAAGCAGAATCGATAATGGCACTGATATCAGTAAAATCCTATCAATTCCCATCCCTAGGCAAGAAAGAGCAAGAAACCATATTTCCTGCAGTGTCAAAGTAATTCTCTCACGAAAGTTTTAGGAATTAATGTAAAGGGTAACACATAGCCTGGAGCAGTGATTCCACTACTGGGTGGTGTAAAATGTTGTGCCCTGTGGATATTAACACTCGTCTCCCTGTGTTTATTATCTTGTGTTGCTCCAGGTCTGTGGGCCGTGGTAAACAATGCAGGAGTTGCTCATCCGTCTGGCCCCACTGACTGGCTCATTGTAGACGACTACAAGGCCATGCTTGCTGTCAATCTGTTCGGTGTAATCGATGTAACACTGAGCGTCCTCCCTCTCATCAAGATCGCCAGAGGCAGAGTGGTGAATGTCGCCAGCGTGTTTGGGCGAATCACCCCGTTCGGTGGACCTTACTGTGTGTCCAAGTATGGCGTGGAGTCCTTCAACGACAGTCTGCGGTGAGAGAAGACGCAACACATTTACATGTATACACATCATGGCTTGATTATGGACCAGGCCAGTGGGGCCAGTGCGCGGGGGCTTCGGACTGCCAGGGGGGCCCAAGACCTCTGAGGGAAGTTGAACGCCAGAGCCCTCAAGCTGACCATTAGGCCCCTGGGTGCTTATAGCATGAGCTAATCACTAGAGCCCCCCAGACCCCTCAGTGCTTACAATGTGAGGGGCCTTAAGGGACCACGATCCAGCCCTTGATTCTCACAAATGTTGTCTTGACTTACAGCAAACCTCCTTTTTGTTTCAGTTTGAACATGGCACCGTTTGGAATCAAGGTGGCATGCATTGAGCCAGGCTTCTTCAAAACAAATGTGACTGATACAGTGATCATGAAAGACAACGTGAAGAAGCTCTGGGACAGATTACCTCAGGATGTGAAGGATGACTATGGACAAGATTTCTTGGCAGACTGTAAGTGACTCCACCTTTTTTTTTTTATAGATAATAGACTTTTTTTTATTGCCATAGCTCAACGTACGACTAAACAATTTTCTGAGGAGATGATTTTGCTATATGGTGCCCATCTCTCCAAAAATGACCCGTGATTCAAGTCAATGAATTTTCAGACACACTTTCAGTAGTTTATAATAGATTGTGGTTCTGTTCTGTAAAGATAAAATTGAAAAGGTTCAGATTTTTAAAACTATGTGTTTAAACATTTTCTTGAGTTCTTTCAGTGATAACAATGTTAGGCAATGCTTTATCTGTGGTGCCTTTATTTTCCTTATTTATTTTAAGTCATATTTTGAAGGTTACCTGGAAAGAACTGTGAATAATTTGGTACTGATTTGAAGGAAAAGACACATTGGGCCTCCTTCACTAATATATGTGTAGAAATGTTCTTATGCTGGGCACAAAATAAATGGTCACTCAAAATTACTGTCGGATTTATGACATGCACATTGACCAATTGTGTTCTCACCGTTGTGCGTATGCTCGTGAATCAAGCCAATCATCACTCTCTTCAAACATGTTATCTCAATCACTGGTGCGCTCACTACAGAAGACACAAACTGTTATATCTTCCATCAAAGCTAGACATGCCATCTTCACACCTGCTTGGAGGTAAACCAGAATCTTGCATGCCTGTCAGTAATAGTAATAATTATAATTTCATTTCACTAAAAACTGGTTGGAGTAGAAAACATGTATACGCACGGTGGGCAGATTTGTAGACCTGTAGTGTTTATTGTGATTGTGATTTGTACCAACTGAACCTTGTCTGCATTTTACCTATAATTAGTGCCAAATGACACCGCTTTTTCCAAAAAACTTCCTAGGAAATCATTATGAACTATTATGAATTATAATAAAAGATTACAGACCTGGATACAGACATTCACATGTGTGAAATGCTTCTCTTTCAGCTCTTGACATGTTGGACCAGAGGTTCAGGATGTTCACGGACGGCAACCTGATGAAGGTGGTCAACTGCATGGAGCACGCCGTCTCTGCGGTTCATCCTCGTACTCGCTACTCTGCTGGATGGGACGCAAAATTTTTCTGGCTGCCTTTGACGTACATGCCGACCTTCATCGCGGATAGATTCTTGCATCAAAATAGCCCCAAACTAAAAATATCTGGACTGTAGTTTCTTTCAGATTAGTTGTTTGAGGAAGAATTCGGGCGAACTTGAAGATCACTAGTGTGTCTGTTACTTTTACTGCAATAAATGTTTGTACATGAAGGATTACCGGGTTACATCATATAAACATATTCTTTATCATGAATCACGTTTGGCTCTTCATTATGTCTTTGACTCCAGACACCATCGCTCCTGCATTATTGATTATAAGACCTTATCGAAATAGATATCAGGAGCCATGGGGACCACGCCTCCTTGTGGAGATTTCACAGCACAGCAGCATTCCAAAGCGAGTCCCATCAAAGGGTGACAACAAGACATCAGGATTGCCCCTCAGCTGCTCCAGTTAGTGCCATGGGGTTCAGTGAATACAGAATCAGGACAGGAAGGCATAGGGGAAGCCACACCAGGACAAGAAAGACGGTATCAGGCAATCCGCACCAGTATAGGAATTGTATCGGGAAAGCTGCACCAGGAAAGGAGAGCGACAGTGAAGCCGCATCAGGACAGGCTGATTGCAGGCTCCCAAGCCCAAGGCAGTCCTGGGTGCAAGCTGAGAACCAGCAGGCACAAAGCCAGCAGGTTGAGGTGTAGACTGGGATTCAGCAGTGTTCAGAAAGTCCTCTACCTACCCAGGTAGCAAATTCTTTAACTGGGGCCTTACCAATAAGGCTGCCTCTCTGTCCTCACTACTAGAGGTGTATCTGCAGTCATTTCGACAGCACATATGGTTGAAAGTCACCTCATGAAGATCCCCTGCTGGGCCCATGACTGTTTGGATTCTTCTGCCATGAGGAGTGGAATAGGTGGACCCAAATGCAGGAGACTGCAAGCAACAGGAACTTGAAGAAATAACTCTTATTCGCAGTTAGTGCAGGAAAGGTGAAACTGATCAAAACAGAACTTAACCAAGGATCCAACAAACACTGAACTGGAACCAGGACTTACATACAAACTAATCTAATGAGGGGATGAAGTGCAGGTGGGGAGAAGGGCGGTGGAGCTGGAGGAATGAGGTGATTGGGGCCCAATCCCATGCTCCACACTCACAGACTTTGGGGCGTGTTCCCACAGAGTGTGTGAGGGCTTAGGGCTGTTCTGAATTACCTACAAATCATAACATTGTGGAATTGAAACACATTGTTAACAGGGTAAGTCTGGGCACATTTATAAAAAAAAAACTAGATAGTGCAGACTGGCACATTGGTTTTCAGCCTGGCATAGAAAGTTACACATTAACACTTCTCATCTTCCTCTTAATGTTCAAATCAGGGACTGACCTCTAAAGTACTTTGGATATGAGGAAGTTAAAAAACGTTAACTAAAAAGTCCCCAAACCCACAACTGTGCCATACATAAGATAAGCATGTCAATGTGACCTGAAATGTTGCCGCAAAGTGCTTCTCACACTCAATCATTTACCAGGGCTGCATTCAGAGCCAGCATTGGACACTGTTTTGTGTTATGCAGGTGCACTGCCTTTTTTTTATACTACAGGGTTTAGTTCAGTTGAATTAAAAGGAGCTTTATTGGCACTGTTTTGAGATTGAATGTACCCATGTGACATCAGTTCAGTCCCTTAGGGCTCAGGGCCTAAGGTCTTAGTGGGGATTTTGGGATTGAGCCAAGTGGGAGAACAGGCAGGGAGCTGACTGGCTGGGAAAAACTCTGGGAACAGTGAAGGGCTAAGGAGGCTGATTAAGAGCAGGTGGGATGATCTTAAACACGTTATCACAACTGACTCATCTTGTAAAGCTTTTGATCCTGACGGACTTTGGCTCCTTTTCTTCCGTTCAAAGCTGTTCTTGAGATTATCGACGTTGATTTCCCTTTAATATCAAATACAGAGAGCACTACAAAATATAAATCAACTAATAAATCATGATATTATAGATTAGACCACCAAGGGGGGTCGTAATGGGGGAAAAGTGGGATTGATTACCCAGTGTTTACCAAAGTTTGGTTTTGTTATTTCTAAGTAATTAGAGCTGTAACTACATTAAATTGAATGAATAATCCACTTGGAAGACTGAACTATGTACAAACAAAATTAAATTAAATTAAATTATATAAAATAAATTAAATTAAATTATATAAAATAAATTAAATTGAATTAAAAATATAAAACAAAATCAAATCAAATAAAATTAGATAGACTAAAATAAGATAAAATAAAACGAAACGGTATAGTCTGCTCTTGGACTAGGATTTGTTAGTAAACGCAGTAGAGCCAAGTGAGTGATTGCCTATATTGCTGGAGCACCAACGTACGCTCTTGTCTTGTCTTTCCCTTAAGAGAGGGAAATCAGGGTTCCAAAAAATGAAAGAAAGGAACAGGAAAGAAAGAATACTGACTTAAAAAAAACATTAAACATAGATATTACATATCAAACAACCTTAAGTTGTTGAAACATTAACTGCTGATGTATTATTGATGGACCGTGAGACTCTGCTCACACTGAAAGCAATCGTCAATCATCAAACCCTGACACACCTTACAACTCCAGTGTTGACTGGGAGAGGATTGTCCATACACCCAGTTATTCTCTGATAAGAAAGACACATCTTCATCTAAAGAACTGTAGCCATGGTATGTTTGCATTATTGTTTTATAATTTACTGGCTAATAATGTAAATATAGATCATGTTGTAGCCAAATAGATGGATATTGATCTTCCATGCTTCTCCACTCAGGTGTCAACTGATCATCTGATGACATATTTATTAGAGGTAAGTAGATTTATCTTGTTTGCACACTTTTCATTAATATTCACTTTTATTTTCATCATTTTTATTTACCTTTATCGGAGAATGTGAGTCGAATGTTTAAGAGAAACAAGAAGCCTGAAGCCTGATCTGTGGACTGTGTGTTTCAGGTAATCCTGTCACACCTGGCCTTAACCTGTGCCTTACTTCTGGCCACTCTCGCTGTCATCCGATGGTACATCAGAGATTCCTACAAGGTTGATGGCTTCACCCAGAAGCATGTGTTCATCACAGGCTGTGACAGCGGCTTTGGGAATCTGCTGGCCAAGCAGCTGGATGGAAAAGGCTTCCACGTCATAGCTGCATGTCTCACAGAGAAAGGTGCAGCAGATTTGGCAGCAGCAGCCTCCCCCAGACTGAAGACTCTCCTGCTGGATGTTACAGACAGCGGGAGCATCAGGAGGGCGGTGGAGTTTGTGAGCAAAGAGGTCGGAGATGCAGGTGAGCCGGGCGGACAGCAGCAGGGGGTACACACTGATAGGGTGCCAGTCAGAGTGAGGCACTGGGAGAGATAAAGGCAACCTGGACCATCCCATCATCAACTCATCATCCTCCTACTGATATGTTTAACATGCCCTCTGATTTTAAAGAGGAGGGAGGAAATACTTACCTCATATAGTCTGCATTTTTTAAAGTCAGGGACACATTAAAGTTTCTGCAAACACAAATCTGAAGCTTTTTAAACTTCATTGGACTAAGTGGACATGCCTGGCCTGTACATACACTATACAGTATGTACTATACTACTCCCCATAGTACTGTGTGGTACTTCGGCATTTTAACACTGATAAGATAAGTACTATTCCACCATCAATTCCTCAAAGGAAAACCAGCCATATTTTATAGAAAAGGACACAACTCTTCAGGTAGAGACTTTTTTTTTTAAATCAAGTATGTGACTAGAAGAAGAAACACAAAAATAATATACAACTAGAAATTAAAATGTGTCATAGAAACACATCTAAATGCATACAAACATTATACTGTATGTTAATTACAGGTGAAATAAATATGAAAATGTCGTCCTTAGGTTCTGTGAAATTATACACTTATATTTCAATTTTTGCTTTTAACATTAGATAAAGGGATGAATGGGTTAATTGGGAAAATGATAAGTGGATTAATCCATAATAAAAATGATCATTATTTGCAGGCCTATATATAAAACTATATACATAACTGAGTTAACAGAGACAGTAAGGCTCTATCTACTGTACTCAGTGCTGTGCAAAGATACCAGGAACTAGAGATTAGTGTAGGACAATCAGTGGTTTGGATAAAATGTACAGAGTGTACATATCTGTCAGGAAAAAGGGTTCATTAGGGTTTTATACAATACATCAGCACTCTATATAGAGCCCCAAAGCTCTACATGTATATCCGCTACTGAGATAAAAAATAAAAATCTGCAACACAACAAAGAACCTTTTTTATAAACTAAAATTGAAATAAAATAAAAAGTTCTTAAATGCATGATATTAATGAGAAAAGGTCCACTGCATTAAAGATTAGTCTTTAAAGGTCCCATATAATACTCATATTCAGGTTCATACTTGTATTTTGAGTTTCTACTAGAACATGTTTACATACTTTAATGTTCAAAAAATGTATTTTTTATTTCATACTGTCTGCCTAAACATACCTGTAATCACATCTGTCTACATAGGAGCCTATCCCAGCTGACATTGGGCAAGAGGCAGGGTACACCCTGGACAGGTCGCCAGACTATCACAGGGCTGACACATAGAGACAGACAACCATTCACACTCACATTCACACCTACAGCAAACTAAGAGTCACCAATTAACCTGCATGTCTTTGGACTGTGGGAGGAAGCCGGAGTACCCGGAGATAAGTCACGCTGACACGGGGAGAACATGCAAACTCCACACAAGAGGGCTCCCCCACACTGGGTTTGAGTATTTGAATATTTTCACTGCTTTACCTTGCTGTCAGACAGTTTTTTGTTTTTTTTTCACTGATGGGTAACTGAGGCCGTTACAGTATATCAAACACAGAACACACACAGGGTTGCTGGTCTACTGCTGCCTCGATTGGTTAGTGTGTAAGGTAAAGTGTAGCAAAAAATCAAATATAGCATACATTTACATAGATATTGATTTTTTTTTTAGGTGTCCAAAATACGTTTTGCTATGGCCCCATCTACAGCAGTACACTGTTTAGCTTTTGTGCCGGCACATTTGGTTTATCAAACACAATAGCGAAGCAACACAGGACATAAAATAAGCACAGCAGAAACATCTGGTATGTCGGACCACCGTGTCTAACGATATATCTTTAAACATTACAGCTATGGCTGAAAATGACAACAGAAATCAACAAGTTTGATATTACATGTCTCCGCAATTGTAATCAATTGCCAATTTTCTACCCTGAAGTGATTGTTTGTGTTAGTGTGACGCCATGGTAAGGCGATGGTTCAGTCTATAGAGAGTTTCACTGGAATTACATTATGAGGCAACAGCTTGGGTCCATGTTTACTTCCTGTCAGCTGATGTCATTCATATACACTATCAGACATTCCCACAGGAAATACGAATTTCTGATGTCTGTGAAGATAATAAATGATCAACATTCTCTTTTATCAACAAATGGAAAATGAGGATCTGAAGTTGATATCCGCTGGTAATGTTCCTGCCTCGTTTCTCTGCAGGTCTGTGGGGTCTGGTGAACAACGCCGGCAGGTTGATACCTTTCGGTCGAATAGAATGGATGCAGTTGGAAGATTTCACGAAGGTTTTGGATGTGAATCTGATAGGTCTTATTGATGTGACGCTCCAGTTTCTGCCCCTGCTGAAAAAGAGCCAGGGCAGGGTGGTTAATGTGGCCAGTATTCTGGGCAGAGTGGCTCTCACTGGTGGAGGATACTGCCCGTCCAAATTTGGAGTGGAGGCCTTCTCAGACAGCCTCAGGTAGCGGGCAGAAGTAGCATGAAATGGAAATACTCATGTCAAAGTTGCACTGACAGTTGGTCATCTGCAAAGTTTTTAAATATTAACACGTTGTAAGCCAACTTTTAAAGTAAAATACTCAATAAAAAGCTCTCCAGATGCACTAAGAAAATCAAATGTTTTGCTTCTTGTGCCCAGGAGGGACATGCGGCGCTTTGGCATCAAAGTGAGCATTATCGAGCCTGGTTTCTTCAAGACAGATATCTCCAGGCCGGATGCTGTTCAAGCTGACCTGAGGAGACTGTGGACCCGCCTCCCTCAAGATGCCAAAGACTCCTATGGAGACGCATTCTTTGATGACTGTGAGTGGAAGTACAGTTGATCACACTCAGTAACAGCGTCATATTAATATTCTGAATGACTCCTCTGCTCTGTTCTTCCTGTCAGATGTGAATGCCAAGGGCCTCTCCATGGGCGTGAGCAATTCAGATCTCTCCAAGGTGACCAGATGTATGGAGCACGCACTGACAGCTCGCTTCCCACGCACACGTTATAGTGCGGGCTTTGATGCCAAGTTTATTTGGATTCCTCTGTCCTACTTCCCTTCATTTGTGACAGACTTTATTGTCGTTGGGCGTCTTCGTTTTAAATAAAATGTATGTAAAAGAAATGTATGAAGTTTAAGAAAAGTCTCAGAATATGTTACAAAATAGGAGATTTATACGTTCATTTTTCAGCCGCAGCAATTGAATCCATATGAGCATGTTTTGCATGATCACAGATACAATTTTCATTTGTCATTAGTTCAAGTATTGCTCCACACAAGTTTAGCCATTGTATCAATATCATTTCAATCAATAGAGACACATGGATGAAGTAAAAATAATTACAGATATGGGATGATTAAGGTTTGACAGAGAGACTTTAGCACTTAGACTCTTCAGGGAGATTTTGTAATCAAGGGGCTTCTTCCCTGAGCAGCAGCAAGATAAATCCCCCAATGTTCCGTTACGCTATTTTTAAAATGTCTTGAAATAGGCTGGACTACTCCCACGATTTCCGGTGATACCGATCCATTCCATCCAAGTATCCATAACAAGTCATGCACAAAAATGGACAAAATAAATGCAGAGTCCAATCAGAAGACTTTGTCTGTCTCTGTAGACGTATCTTTTTTGTTTTTTCAATTATTTTTATGGCTCTTTTGCCTTTATTAGATAAGCCAGTATTGGGTGTAAGGCAGGGAGAGAAGGGAGGTGACATGCAGCAAGGGGCCACAAGCTGCAACCCAGCCCATGGCCGCTACAGCAAGGACATTGCCTTTGCACATGGGATGCCTGCTCTACCTGCTGAGCTACTGGGCACCCCTAGGTGTATCTAACTTTGAGTATACTACTATCGGATGAATGTGATCAGCTGATAGAACAGTTATTTGACAGCCCTCGCCAATTTCTTGTGCTAGAGCTTAATCACTGCAAAAATGATCAAGTGGATTCACAGGCATAAAGTCAAGGAACATAATGAGTTGAATTAGTACAATGAGTTTGCTTTGCATACATTTTAGCTTGTGCAGTTTTGTCCCGTGGCAAAAGAAATCATTACTCAACACGTTTTTTGATAACCTCCAATCATATATGTACTGCACATTCAGAATGCAGCTCACTTTTTATTTGTGTTATTGTGTTTGTGTTTGTGTTATGGCATATTGTCTGATTCAATACAAAAGATTTAATTATTATACATTAGAATAAAGAAAGCATTAACACAAGAACTGGCAAAAGAAATATCAGAAGGACTTTAAATGCTAAGAAAGGAAATAGTTTATACATTTCATGATTTGGGTTTGCAGTTAGCTATTTGGTTAAATAATTTAGTTTAGGTATGTTTTACCCATAGGTTTTACCCCATGTGACCTCCCTCTTGGTTGCCAGCCTTGAGCCGGGTGGTAAAATGTGGCCATGTAGTGTTAGAGAACCTATGTTAAACATTATACATGTAATATACTACCTGAATAAGAGTATTTGCATGTATTTAGATTTTTGGGTTCAGCCAGGGAGAGGGATTATATGTAGCTAATTTAAAAAACATTTAAACAAGGTAAGTGAATGTCACTGTGGTTAAGAGACCTTAAAGCAGAGGATTAATAATGAGAATTCTTATGCTTTAAATTTTAGAACCATATTGATTAATAAATCCATAAGCACTACTTTAAGTACACTTTAGTAGAAAAAAAAGTTAAACCCCTCAGAAAATACTGTAGATTGCTCCAAAATGCTCCAAGACTGTAGCCATGGAGTTAACACTGGGGGGGTAATGCACAGACTGTATGCTAGTTAGCTAACATTATGACAGGAATTTGCATAACACTGTGTGAAGATAACCATTCATAAGATTATAATATTATAACAGTTAACAAAAATGATCACAGTTGACAGTAAAAGAGAAGCAGGTGTCACTCATCACTTCATTCATGTTTTTGACATCATCAAAAAGAGGACAGCAAGAAGAGTCCATGGGTCTAGATGTAGTCTTGCAGACCTCTCACTTCACTGCACAACACTCTTTTCTGACATCTTCTCCTAACCCTAACCATAGTATGTCTGCAGCCACATCTAGTCCTGCTTGAGGAGAGTTGAGCTCTTGGACATGACAGTAAAATAAACCAAGGCTGCATTCATACCTTTTGTCTCATACCTTTTGTCAGGTACTGCAGCTACCTTTACAAAGTATGTATTGTTGCATGCAGTATGCACACATGGACATAGCTATCGTGAAGTCACCCATTAGTTTGTGGACTGGTGTTTTGAGTTCAGCATTTTGGTGGTTGCCATCTTGGATTTTTTGGAGCCAGAAGTGATCATGTTTAGACTAGAGGGTGGAGTTGTGGATGACCAATGGGTGGATTTGACTCTAAGAGTGCTGCCACACCTTGCAGGCAGCCTGTCACTCAAGCGGCCCCACCTTTAATGTGTAACTTTGGGCCTTGCTAAAATGTTAATAGGTGAGTTGGAAAAAAAAATCACCCAAAAACGAATTAATTGTCATGAATGCTAAAATTATGTATAGAGACCAAAACCATTTTTGTCCCAGGCTGTAAACATGTTTATTTATACTGTAAAGTTGGGCATTTTGACATCGGAGCCTGTGGGAATATACTCTGTTTTGCAGCTGGCAAGGAGCTGTCCTGCTGTCATCTGCACAGAGGATTGTGGGTAGCCAGAAAAGCCTGCTGGCCTGCATACTGCAAAGTACAACTGAATGTAGTAGGACATCCTGGTATTTTTGGCAAACTGCATTAGACATACTATGTATGTATTGGGACATGCTAAATCTTTTTCTGGCATGCTACATCGTGTGGTAGTATGGGTACTGAAATGCAGGGCAAGGGTATTGAATGAAGGTTAGGAGATATTGGGCATAACATATGCATGATGTAACTGCAACTTTAGGTGTGCTCTCTTTTTAGCCTTCCTTATCATGACAGAACTTTAAGGGTAGGCCTACACTCAAATGAATGGCGGCCAGTATATTAGAATGTTTTCCAATAGAAGGCCTTTGTTTATGGTCTTTTATTAAAGATCTTTTCAAGAAGCCTATAGACTAGTTTATTTCCTTTCCAGCTCATTCCAGAGAGGCAACGGCACCACAATTCTGAAGGCTGCTCTTGAACGCAGCATTATTGGCTGCAAGGACAGATACTTTGAAACTTGCATCACCGACTGACCCTGAAGACCGCTTTTGAGTTGATAGAAATAAACCTGAAGTAGTTTTCTTGCTCTCATCTTTAAGGGCCTGGTGCCCACTGGTGGCACAGAAAAAACATGCACATTCAGTTCTATATTAAATGAGTCACTGAATTTGAAGTCAAAATTACATTTTTGAACATTGTGGGGAGTTCTGTTGATGATATAATTTTTTGGTAATGCTTTATGCTGCTCCTTTGTTTGCTCACGAGTCATTTTTTGTTTCCTGTAAAGCACTGTGTATAATTTGGTTTTACTTTGAGAGAAAACAGACACAACATTCTTGTAAATTGTAGTCTTACCTGTAGATGAAAAGCATTTTGCTGCTTCGTCCATGTGTTTTGTAGTGATTTCTTATTTTGTAGTGTACCAACTGAACCCCCCCAAAATACTCGTCTTTCACTCTTGGTAATTATTAGGAGCTAATTAAAAATTACAGACATAGATATCAATGTTTACATGTGTGAAATGCTTCCGTTTCAACTCTTGAAATATTGGATCAGAGGTTTAGGATGTTGACCGACAGTGACCTTAAGAGGGTGGTCAGCTGCATGGAGCATGCCCTCTCTGGGATACAAAGTTCTTCTGGTTGCCTTTGTCATACATGCCAACCTGCATCTTGGATAGATTTTTCTGTAACCCTAAATTTGAAGTATCTGCACTCAGTGTCTGCAGTTTGTTTGAGAAAGAATTTGAGCTAACTTGAAGATTGCTTATGTGTCTTTTATTTTTACTGCAAGGATTACACCAGTGATAGCATCATGTAAACATTTTCTGTATTATAAAACATGTTTGGCTCTTCATTATGTCACTTTCTTTAGACATTATCATATGAGATCTAATCTAAACACATTCCTTAAGGGGGCTTTTGCTTCTTAAATCATATAATGATCTTAAAGTTGTTGTCACAACTCAGTCAACTTGTAAAGCTTTTGTTCCTGGTGGACTTTGGCCTCTGTGTAAACTCACTCTGCAGATTATTGACACTGATTTCATTGATCTCCCCTTTATATCAAATACAGAGGACCGTCTGTAACCTTTGGGCTGTGGTGTGTTCTCAGAGTGGATTTGAGGTAAAAGGGGAATGTATTCATCAAAGCAAGAGCTCATGTAATCTGATGTTGTCTGTTACACAATCCCCATGTCGGTGAAACATTTAACCCCGCTGTTATATCCCCAATGGACCTTGACACTCTGCGCACACTGAAAACAATCATCATCACACCCCAACACAACTTCCAGCTGAAGCCCACAGTGCTGACTGAGAAAATTCTCTGATGAGGACGACAGGTCATCGTCTGAAGTAGCCATGGTACGTGTGCATTATTGTTTTACATTTTACAGAGCATCCGATCTGCCTATTAACCTTATTCTTTTGATTTATTTGACTCAAAATTAAGGAACAGACACTGACAGGAGTTGACTAATTGAATGATTTATTTTCACACAAGCCAGCTCAGTGAGATCTGATGTCATCTGGTGGGTGACTGACATTTGTGACATTAAAGGAACAGTTCACCAAAACTGCAAAAGACTTTTCCCTCTTTCCTCATGAGGTGTTAAGCAATGCAGATAAGTTTGGTTTATCTGATCTTTACTGCTAAAACCCAGCACAATGGAGGTAAATGGGGTTTTGTTTGTGGCATGCAAAGAATCACAAACAAAATTTACTTCATCTCGTTATGTGTTAGTAAAGCACAGCATTCAGATCATTCACGTAAGTAAAAGTTGCAACACTACAATGCAAAATGCCTCAGAAAATGCACCTAAAGCATCAAAAGTAAAAGTACTATTAATGCATATTATTAGCAGGATTTTACTGCTGGTTGAGGAGGAGCTTCTTTTTAAAAAAAAAAAAAAAAAAAAGTTGATCTTTGTTTTGTATGTAAATTTATAATCTGAAAAGGACCTGGTTATCAAAGCTGTCAGATAAATGTAGGCTAGCAGAGTAAAAGATTTCCCTCTGAAATCTGACAAGTAGAGATTGTAAGTATCATAAAATGTGAGTACTCAAGCAGAGTACAAGTACCTCAAAATTGTGCTGAAGGGCAGTACTTGAGAAAATGTACTTACAGTCAGTCCGGGCCTGTGAACATGGATAAATACCAGTCCTTTGTTATTTAAGTGAATTCAGTTTTTCTCTTAAATAGGTACAGCCAAGCCTATTTAATTTATATTCAATTCCATTTTTTGCGGCATCATATGTTACCATCATTATTATTAGCTTACATGTGCTATTGCATAAGAGATTTACATTTAAATAGTTGATGTAATGTATTTAAAAGTGCCTAATATATACAAATTGAAATACAAACCCTGCTTTGAGTTCAAACATTGGAAGTACCATGTCTAGTCTGCAGGTGCATTATTGCCATGTCCAGATAACCCCACTAGGGGGCATCAGAGCTAAAATGACCTGGTGTTAAACACACACTTATTTAGGAATATGCACCATGCACAGTTTGACCTTTGAGTTTGAATGCAGATTATGTGAAGGGGTGTGAGTTCAGGTTACCATTTAATTTGATGTACTTTTCCATTATAATAAAAACAATACAACATGATGGGGTGGCTCTGTCTCAGACGATCTGGGGCAGCCCAGTATGAGATGCTGGGGATGACGTACAGTGGACTAGCTCCCTCATAAAGGTGTGGGGTCAGCCCAAAGTAATGACACCAGTGAGAAAAAGATAGGAAACTTAAATATAAGGAGACAGAAGAAGTAAAAAAGTGAGAGAGGGGGATAAAGTGGACCTAAAGGTTATTGGCTAATGTAAATATAGATCATGTTGTAGCCAAATAGATGGACAATAATCTTCCATGCTTCTCCACTCAGGTGTCAACTGACAGTCTGACGACATGTTTATTAGAGGTAAATAGATTTCTCATTGTTTTCATGATTCACATTAACATTCACTTCTACTTTCACCATTTTTGTTTACCTTAATCAGAAAATGTGAGTAGAATATTTAGAAGAAACAAGAAGCCTGATCTGTGGACTGTGTGTTTCAGGTAATCCTGTCACACCTGGCCTTAACCTGTGCCTTCGTCTTGGCCGCTCTCGCTGTCATCCGCCGCTACATCAGAGATTCCTACAAGGTTGATGGCTTCGCCCAGAAGTATGTGTTTATCACAGGTTGTGACAGCGGCTTTGGGAATCTGGTAGCCAGGCAGCTGGATAAAAAATGCTTCCACGTCATAGCTGCATGTCTCACAGAGAAAGGTGCAGCAGATTTGGCAGCAGCAGCCTCCCCCAGACTGAAGACTCTCCTGCTGAGATTTGGCAGCAGCAGCCTCCCCCAGACTGAAGACTCTCCTGCTGGATGTTACAGACAGCGGGAGCATCAGGAGGGCGGTGGAGTTTGTGAGCAAAGAGGTCGGAGATGGAGGTGAGCCGGGCGGACAGCAGCAGGGGGTACACACTGATAGGGTGCCAGTCAGAGTGAGGCACTGGGAGAGATAAAGGCAACCTGGACCATCCCATCATCAACTCATCATCCTCCTACTGATATGTTTAACATGCCCTCTGATTTTAAAGAGAAGGGAGGAAATACTTACCTCATATAGTCTGCATTTTTTAAAGTCAGGGACACATTTGTGATAAATGAAAAACATTCTCTCACATCAACAAAAGAGAAATAAAGATCAGAAGTTGATATCTTCCTCCTTTCTCTGCAGGTCTGTGGGGTCTGGTGAACAATGCCGGCAGGTCTGTACCCATCGGCCCAATAGAATGGATGCAGTTAGAGGATTTCACAAAGGTTCTGGATGTGAATCTGATCGGCCTCATTGATGTGACGCTCCAGTTTCTGCCTCTTCTGAAAAAGGGCCAGGGCAGGGTGGTTAATGTGGCCAGTATTCTGGGCAGACTGTCTTCCGTTGGTGGAGGATACTGCCCGTCCAAATTTGGAGTGGAAGCCTTCTCTGACAGCCTCAGGTAGTGGAAACACAACTGAAGCTGAATTATCACACATTCTCTTAAGATGATACCAGAATGCTGCAGTGTTTAATGCTCAAAACTTTTATGACGGAGGACCCCAACCCCCCTTCCATGTGTGTCCCCTCCAAGTGTTGAAACAAAACCTGCATCCTTGGCACAGAGGGTAATTTGCAAGTCAAAGAAAAGATTTTGCAACATATCAGACAGAGCAGTTGGCTCATTAGATCTGGGTCACAAGCTCTGTTATTTAGCTGAAGCATAACTGTGAGTCACACATTTAATATTTAACTGCCGACAGTGTTCCAAGAGTCACACTCACTCAAAGTAGTCTTTATTGTCTGTGAAACACGACACAAGGAGTCTTTTATTCCCTGTGCCATACAGGCAGAGTTCATTTAGAAAAGTAACTATGACAAGTAAGTCAAGTTCACGTACCTTGAAACTGTACGTCAGCACAGAGCTAGAGTAAATGTATTTACTGACTTTCCACCACAGCATTCAGTTGCAAAAGGCCAACAATTATCAATTATCTGCACACTTTTTTAAAGTAGGAACACAGAAGAATTTAAAAGTACACAATAAGAAGCTTTTCAGCTGCATTAATGAAACGCAATGTCCTGCTTCTTGTGCCCAGGAGGGACATGCGGCCCTTTGGCGTCAAAGTAAGCATTATTGAGCCTGGTTTCTTCAAGACGGCTGTTACCAGGCCAGATATTATTGAAGCTGACCTGAGGAGACTGTGGACCCGCCTCCCTCAAGATGTCAAAGACTCCTATGGAGACACATACTTTGGTGAATGTGAGTGGAAGTACAGTTGATCACACTCAGCACTAGTGTCATATAAATATTCTGAATGATTCCTCTGCTCTGTTCTTCCTGTCAGATGTGAAAGCTCAGGACTTCTCTTTGGGCCTCCTGTGCAGCTCAGATCTCTCCAAGGTGACCAGTTGTATGGAGCACGCGCTGACAGCTCTCTTCCCACGCACACGTTACAGTGCAGGCTGGGATGCCAAATTATTATGGATTCCTCTGTCGTACCTCCCTACATTTGTGTCAGACTTTACAAACACTATGTTGTTTCCTCCACCTAAGGATATAAGAAATGCCCACTAAACTAAACAGAGAAATTGTTAAAATAAAATATATTGTGACAATCTGGGTTCCTACACATTGTTTTATTTCAGAATTCCAAATCTTTCTTGACTTCTCTGTCTGGCCTGCCTACTGTTGCTGCTTCCTCTGCAAGCGGCTTTGCAACCCACCTCAACCCCAGCTCCTCCTTTTCATGCTGCATCTGACTTATCAATGTCATTTCTGTTTGTCAGTGACGTTACTCTGTTCTGTTCCTGGGGGTCTTTGCTGCTGCTCTCCATGCCTTAGGCTTTCCTCATATGCACATGGAAAGGCAGGGAGGTTTGCTCTCTCAGCTCTAGGCTTTCCATGTAGGCACATGGAAAGGTAGAGAGGCCCCAGAACAGAGCCATACCACCAAATATAATACTGCAAATGGAAATAAATTTTTCTTTCTTTGACTAAAGTGTTCCTGACTGAAATAAGGAAATAGCTCATTCATAACTGCATGCTACATTTTTTTAAATTACTTATTTATTTAATAAACTCAGATATTTCACAGTTTTTAGTCAACTCGAAATAATCAAAAATGCCAATCATTTGAGAGTACGGCTAACTGAACGCCTCTCCAATGCACCTATGACTAGAGACGTAGTTGGGAATCGTCCTAAAAGTGCAATACGACCCATTTTAATATTCAATAACTTTTTTGTTTTTCAACATAGAAATCTCAAACCACTGCCATTATAGAGTGACTGCTTGGTGGAAACACCATGAAAAACACTCTGCTTGTATGATCAATTCAAGCTAATTCAGAATTGTATATTTTAGAAAACAGAATAGGGTTAATATATATGTATAAAAACACAAATATTTTTCCATACTCTATACAGACCTGGAAAGTACTAAAAGCGAATTCCATACTTTTCCATACTGCGTAAGAAAACCTAGTCAATAAGATTAGAAAATGTCAAGACTGTTACAAAATAGGAAATTTATTCATTCACATCTCAGCAGCAGCAATTTAAACGATATGGACATGTGGATGATCACAGATACAATTTTTATTTGTCCTCATTATGATACAAAATAAATCATTCTGTAAAGTTAAGAATTTATTCACCGTGTTTATAAAACGACATCTGCATCCTCAGGCCCTGTGTTGCTCTTTAAGATAATCAGCTACATAAATTCATTTCCATGCAAAACAAACATTCAAGTATTGCTCCAAACAATTTTGGCCATTGTTCCAATATCATTACAAAAAAAATGATCATGTTGATTCAGAGTCATAAAGTCAGGGAACATAATGAGTTTGATTGAGTACAGTGAGTATGCTTTGCATACATATTTTAGCTCATGCATACTGGAGAATCTTTGAAGAATTGAATGGTATAAGTTAAGGTCCAATTTTCTGTGATAGTTTTGTTCAGCTTCCAGCCCTGAAATGAGGTATATAAACATGAAAGATGAAGTAAATACATCTTCAGTTTTGTTCAGTGGCAAAAAAAAAAAAAATAAAAAAATTACTCAACACATTTTTTAATAACCTTCGATCATATAAGTACTGTACATTCAGAATGCAGCTCACTTTTTATGTTATTGTGTTTGTATTGAACTATTCATAGGATCTATTTCAAAGATATTTTCTGACAAAATCTTACTGTTCAAATTTACAAATATACAACTTATTTATAAACACTTCTATCAGCAGCTTCAGTGCAAAAGATATACATATTGTACATCAGAATAAAGAAAACATTAACACAAGAATTGGCATAAGAAATGTCAGAAGGCATAGTCACAAAAGACGTTTTTCTTCATTCTATAGAAATGTATTTCTCTCTCCTAAAACAATTTGAGTTTTTGTTCACAGGCTGCATAAAAAAATAAATTCTGTGCAAAGTGTGTTTCTTTTTATTTCGATTCCCATCTGCGAGAGAGGGGTTATACGTCGCTGTCCTCTTTTACGAGGTTGGCTGTGTCTTTGAAACTGTCCTCGGTTGGCGAAAAGGTGCTCGGACGATCCCTCTTCGGAGGTTTGGCGGGGGGGACAAACGGAGAGGGCTCAGGGGCAGAAGAGTCCCCGCTGCTTCCCACAGGCTTTTCATCCTTCATCTGTGAAACAGTGCAGAGGGTAAACGAGCCTGAAACAACACCTGTACTTTCTGTCTCGTGTCTTTAAATGTTTTTATTGTGACTACAATGTCCAAACTTACCTCTGAATACGAAGGGTTGTCAAATGTGGTGCTTGGCTTTAATTTTCGCTTGAATAAGCTCCACTTTGACTCCTGCAGACAAACACAAACAGTGAGGTGGAATCCTACTTAAAAATATGACTGTAGCTCATGAAGTTTACTTTTTTGGTGGCTTTTTTTACTGTGTACTTATTTGTTCTATCTTTATGTTATTTATATTCATGCTTCTTGTTTTTGCACTGTACCCTTTCGCTGATGTAACACAGCTAATTTCCCGCTGTGGGACCAATAAAGGCTTATCTTATCTTAATATAGTAATATACTACAAGAGACTCACCTGCACAGGTTTGGCGCTGACAGAAGTTGTGTTCACAATGCCTGCACTCTGATCTCCACGGTACGCCGGGTTCACAAACTTGTTCTCCAACTGATCACCACTCACATTAACAGTCACCTGTTAAGAAGTGGGTTGTGTCATGTCAGGTTAATCACATATGACCACTGATTTAATAATTGGCTTCACTAATAACATTTCCAAGAGACTCTCCTGGCCAGCAAACATGTCCACAAACATTATACCAATCACTCACTGTACAGCTGTATAATGAATATCTTGATCATGGCTACAAACGTACCCTTAGCATTATGCAAAGCCCCCACTTGGTCAGCCTTAGCAGAAATCTCACATTACTGATGCCATCAAAATCAGTAAGTTGATATTTGGCCAGCAAGTCATTTATTTAGTGTATTTCAATTAAAGGTCCAGTTTGAAGGACTTAGGTAAATCTATTGGCAGAAACGGAATATAATATACATATTTATGATTCTTTCGTGTATAATCACCTGAAACTATAAATTGTGTTTTTGTTGCCTTAGAATGAGCCGTTTATATCTACATAGGGAGCAGGTCCTCCTAAGCGGAGATGTTGTATTGCCATATTTTAACAGTAGCCCAGATCAGACAACCCTAACACTGGTTTGCATTTTTACGTTACCTGAAGGCCACTGTAGGTGAACTACACGCTTGGAAAGGGAGGGGTGAGAGCAGGGATATTCAGTTGGTTGCATTCTGCAACATCACCACTAGATGGCACTAAATCCTACACAATGGCCCTAAATTTGTTCATACTCGAACATTCTGAGATGTCCTGCTCACAAACAGTCAAACCACTTCAGTGTGATACAGTAAAATAAAAAGCCAAATTAGGCTCAAGTTTGTTATGAGATTTTTGCCCAATGACCCCAAAGTAAACTGCCTACCCACGCTTTAATGAGTATCTATAGACCTCATTCAAAGTGTACTATTAAAATGGTATGACATGAAAGGTATTCTTTAATGAGTACCTGTGTGGCATGAATGACAGCAGGATCACCGGACACTCCAGGCGCTGTGGCATATAACGGGTTCTCAAATGTGATTGGCTGCCTCCCAGCGTCCATTGCAAAATTATCATCCTATGGGGATATTAAAATATTATAATGATAAGATTTCTTTATATTGAAGACACACTGTTGTTTGTTCCTCAGCTGCTGCTGACACAGGCAGTTCTAAAAGGAATGCTGAAGTCAAAGTTGTCAGTAAAGACCACACAGAGCACTTGTTTGTGAGTGGAAAGTGCTGACAGTACACTTTCAGTGATTTAGAGAAAATTAACTGCTAATAACCATCCTTCCACGACTCACCATCTGCATGGCTGTGTCAATGAATGACACGCCAATGTGTGACGGTCCAAGGTCAACATTATCACCGGAGCGAAACGTCACCCCATTCCCTGTGTCAGCGGACTTCACCAGGCTGCTGAGGCTGCACAAAAACAGAACACTTCAATCTGAACTTTGATCTAATTTTGTCAGCATCGACTTCAGCACTATGAGCACAAGACAATAAGAGAGATTAAAAAACAAGAGCCAACATACCTGGGTAGTTTGGGCATGGATGGGATGAAAGATCCTGTTCGTTTGTAGTTGAGGAAAACCCCGACAGCCAAAGCTCCAGTGATCAGGATGATAATGACTGCCAGTAGAACAGCCACAGCTACAGAAAAGAGGAAGAAAATATTTAGCTGTGTGCATGTTTGCAGTAAGGTGCTGATCATGAAGGTTCCTCCTGTCTTAACATTTTGCTGACTGGTCAGTTATTGTTCATGCCTTTTGGATGTCCCCTTTGTTTGCTAAACCATTAGAGAGTTAAACAGTGATCATATGAAGCATTACATGACTATTTATTAAGAAAATGTGTGATATTGGCAAGTCGTCAGCTTCAGCAACTGCTGAGCCAGATTATTCTGTTGGCCTTAGCAGCATTTAGGTAGATAAGCATGAAGTGTGACTTCATCACGTTTGGTTCCAGCAGAGCCAACACACCATGACTGTTGATGTGCAGCAGCTCCCCTTAATGTCAACCAGTGCATGTGTGAAGGACTCCCACAGGTTTTGGTTGGAAGAATTTGTTTGGCTGTCAAGTTATAGGAGAGATAAAGTGTAGCTAAGATAACAGGTGAATTACTGTACCTGTTCCTGCTGGAGCACCCCTTGACTTCCCCATCTCACAATAGCTGCCCACATAACCGTACGGACATCTGTAGAGAGTCATGATAAATTAATACATGGGAAAAAGACTTCCTGAAGTGGAATAACACTGGTTACGGCTGGTGGACAATCAATCACTGGTGTGAACTAAACTCACTTGCACTTGGGCAGACCGGCTTCATCAGTGTAGCAGGTTCCACCATTCATGCATCTACATGCAAGGGGCATTGCAACGGGTGCCTCAATGGCTGCAGGAGCAAAAGCCAGGCATACACAGAATCAACAACAATTAAACAGTCACATCACAGTTCCACAAAACCACACAGAAGCAGCCAGGCACATGTGAATGGATTTGGAAATGCAGAATGAGATGCAACATGACAGCAAACAAAAGACTGCAGGCAGTAAATGCACTCTGGCCCACATTTACCTGCATCACATTCATTGGAGTCAAACTGCACTGGAGTGGACCCTTGAGGGCAGGCACAGGTGTATCCACCAGGCCGCAGGAGACAGAGGTGACTGCACACATTCTTACAAGGGTTGGGTACTGCAGAAGAAAGAGTAACACTGTTAGGTACTGTTCAGAGCAGAAATTTTGCTGGAAAGTCTACAGACAAACACCCTTCATCCCCTTTTGTCCCACCTCCTGAACACAGCATTTGTCTGGGAAGGTGAGGGTTAGATCAAGGCCAGATACTGTGCAGTTGATCAAAGCACATGACTGGAAGATGGCGGCAGAATTAGGCCAAAGGCTCTGCATCAACCAGTCTCAGACCAGACATTTTGCTATGGTCAGCCTCATTTAATCTCATTTACATCATCAAGCTTACAGTGCCAAGGAGGATGCATTGAAGGAGGCCTTTGAGCACAAAAAACAGGTACGCTGAACTTTACGCCGATGCTCAGCAACTTGGCTTGAAAGCAAAGGTGCATCCAGCTGGGAGGGTTTATAGCCACATCAATGTCAAGGCTACTCCAGGAAATGGGAGGCTGAGGCAGGGTCCACCGGCATGTGGTCAAAGATCTATCCAGAGCTGCTGAAAAGAGCAGTCAGTGGCTCTGGATGAGGATAAAGGACTGCACTTGGGCCCAAAAGAGTGAGGCCTGGGCTTTGGAAATCACTGCTTAACCTTCTGGAGGTATTGTTGGCCTAACAGTGAAACACCAAGGAATAAGGGCACCCACTTGATAACCTAAAAGATGCCATTGCTCTCTTGACTGGTAGCTGTGGAGGAAGATAGAGTCATCTGCTAATCAGAGGATCGGCATGTTCGGTCCCCAGTTCCTCAAGGCCCGCTTGTCAGGGTAGATCCTAATGGGCGGACTGGTGCCTTGCATGGCGACCTCTGCCATCTGTGTGTGTGTGTGAATGGCTGAATGTGGCGCATTTGGGGGACTGGAGGGGACCATATAAATGCAGGTCCATCCATTTACCAGTTCACCACCTTACTGAGTGTAAGATGTGCAATTTAAGGGATATCAACAACTACTCCTATAGAACAGATCAGACCTGTTTGCTTCTGATTTTGTGGCATATATTTTGTATTACCTATCTTATGTTGTTTGACTGTAACTATTTGTTAATGCTGCCTTTCTTGGCCAGGACACACATGGAAACAGTTAATTTCGATGATCTTTCCTTATTAAACATAAAAATACAGTAGGATACAGAACATAACTGCTGATTGCTTTCCTCTTTTCTCTACTGTACCTTTTGTTTGGAATGGTACATATATTTTATGTTGCCTGAGATTACATAAAGTGCAATTTCTGGCAAAATTTTCCACATAAAGTTGTCAAATCCATTCTAAAAATGTTTGTGTTACATACACAGTCTTCAGTGTATCAGCACTAATCCAACACAGTTCATGTGATACCTTAGACATGACATACAAAGCATGATTTGAATCGCTCTGTGTTCTGACCTGACTTGTTGTGTCGTTGCTCCTGGTAAATGCGGACTTGAGTCAGCCATGGGTTTATGGTTAGAACTTTGACTTTATGTCCTCTCCCAAACTTGTTCGTCTTCCACACTTCACCTTTGTCTTTAGTTGTCCAGTATACGTGCCCCTCAAACACATCCAGGCTGTAGGGATGGCCAATGTCTGAAACAGAGAAAACTCAATACTTTAAATCCCCTACGCCATTATTTGAATGAAACACTCTGACACATCAGTGCCGCCCATAAAACTTAATATCTGAGTGTGTTTCTGCAGACTGGCTGTCCCACATCTCAGTATTCTGACCTCCTGATATGACGATATTCCTGTCTGTGCCGTCAGGCTTCATGGACTCAATGATGTTTTCTTTGGAGTCACACCAGTAGATCCTATTTCCATTCAGATAGTCCAGAGCCAGCCCAGTGGGCCAGCCCAGGTCCTCCTCCCTCACCAGCACCTCTCTGTGCTGACCGTCCATCCACGCTGATTCTATTCTGGGTTTCCTGCCCCAGTCGGTCCAGTACATCATTCTGCCAACACAGAAATAATCACAGCAAACAAAACATTGCATTTTTATCTGGATACAAAGCCTCTTTATACTGTGCACAGGAATTTAACAGCGCATTTTTTTACACTAAAGCTCTACAGCCTCTTACCCGAGTGATGGATTGACAACAATAGCTGCAGGCTGGTCCAGGTCTGTGTGGATCAACCACTTCCTGTACCGCCCATCTAGTTTGGCCACTTCAATTCGATTGGTGCCTGAATCTGTCCAGTAAATGTGCCTGTAGAGGGTGGTAAATACAAACTGAGTAACAGAACAAAATTTAGAGCAACTTCTGCAACTATCCCTTTAAGTGATAATGTTGGTGAATTACCCGCCAACCCAGTCCACAGCGATGCCATCAGGTTTAGCAATGTATCTCAGGTTCAGATCCACCTCTTTCACTGGGTTGTTGCCATGGTCATTAAATGTGGTCATGTATGCACGTTTGATGGAGCCGAACTGAGATCCCCGACCCAGAACTGTCCAGTACACAACACCTACAGCACATCAGGGGATAAAGGTTATCCAAACTTTTATATTCAATGCAGCTGAAAACAACAGCATTAAAAGGTTTACAGCAGCGGCCTTACTGAGTCCGTCTCCCTCTGGATCCCACAGGTAGTCCAAGGCTTGGATGTGCTCAGCGTTGTCCACATAGTCTGAATACTGCTCAGAGGACAGGTTGAAACGACGGATGCGAACGTTGTCCGGCAACAGCAGCACTGGTGGGTTTCCTATACAAAAATTGAGATGTGATGAGTGTAATTTGCAATTTCAAAAATAAAAGGGAACATTTGTTAAGATTTTTCATCTATGTGTGGATGCTGAGCTCTTACCCTGAGCAGCACACTCTGTCCCATGTGGCTCACCAAAAGAGTGAAAGCCTTCAGCACAAAAACACTCATAGCTGCCCTTTGTGTTCTTACACTCCTGAGGACATGTGCCGTACACCTCACACTCATTCACATCTGTTTCCAAAGGCAGAAGACATGTATAAAATGAGGAAAAACATGAACTGAATGTAAAAACTACCTCTGTATCAGTGTTTAAATGGATTAAGTTCATGACTGACTATCTGATGTTACTTTACCTTCACAGGTGTGTTTCTCTGTGGTTCTGGGCTTGTAGCCAGGCCTGCACGAACAGAGGATGCCTCCCTGCGTCAGGTCGGTACAGTTGTGTTCACAGATGTTGTCACTGCATGTGTGCCCACTGCCATGGTCTGATAAGAACAAATATACAAAACACTGGATGTAAGACTTGATACTAACTGCATAGTACCTACAGTATGTACGGTGTTCCCTTTTTAACTATGGATTCATAACCCTTCATTTTGGGGGCCTGTGCCCAGTAGGCCCGTTCAGTAATCCATCCGTGGTGGTACTGAATCAATCCACAGTAAGAAATGCCATTCTTAACTTACTAAAAATAGTCTGACTAGTCTGACAAACTCAGCTGAATTAACTTAAACTTTTTTCCGGACATGTCAGAATGCTGTCATGCACTGTAATGGCATCTTGTCTCCAAAATTCAAAACATTTCTACCTAAAACCGTAGTTTTAAAACACTAGTTATTTTATTTAACTATAAATTTTAGTACACCTACAAGTTTTTCAATTCATCATCATTATCACTAAGAAGCTCTTTGCTAATGTACTCACGGCAACCAAGCTCATCCGACTGGTCTCCACAGTCGTCATAATCATCACAGGCATACTGCAGAGGGATGCATTGTCCATTACTGCATTTGTATTCATCATCTGTACAGGGTCCATGAGTGGGACTTTGGCCTAAATGGAGAGAAACGTATCGACGCATGTTGAAAGAAGAAAAACAGAATATGACACAAGACTGAGCAAATAAATGAGACCTTCAGCCACAAACCATCATACTCACAGTTTTCCTGTCTCTCATCAGAGCCGTCACCACAGTCATCAACAGAGTTACACAGCTCGTGGCTGTAGATGCAGCGGTTGTTGTCACAGCGGAAACGGAACGGAGTCTCACACTGGATTTCCACTGTGGATGAACAAAGAGTCTCAAGAAAACCTCACAGAAAGATCAGTTCAACACATTGGCCTACAAATCGAGATCCAATATTACATTTGCCAGATTCATGGCACGAATCTAATAAGCTTTGGTGTTGCCTGTGCTGGACTTGTGAGTGTTTATGTTAGTCCTTACAGCAGAGGTGAAGCTCCTCGTCTGAATTATCTCCACAGTCATTGTCTCCATCACATTTCCAATGAGGCTGGACGCACACGTGGTTCTTGCACTCAAAAAGGAAGGGTGGGCAGTACGTGCCGTTGGGAAAGCGGGGCGCTGAAAGTCAGTGACAAAAAGAACATGTGTATGCTATTTTAACATATATTAAATACCTCACCCACAAAATGACCATTTCCTACATCAGTTATTCACCCAGTGTTACGTTTAATGCATGGAGAAAATTTTGTTTGTCTCACATGCCTCCACGAGGACGAAAAATCCAAAAATGGAGAAAATTTTATATAGTTTATAGACTTAAATTAATAAAGAATGTTTTTGGATTCTTTGTTCACTGTGGAGGCATGCAAGAAGTTCCTTTCCAAATTTAACGTAACACAGGGTGAGTCATATGATATAAATATGGTCATTTTGTGGGGGAAGTATCACTTTGAAACTCTTTTTGTGATGGAGACAATAATTATCACAAAACAGCCCTGAAAAAAATACCCAATGAGGGACACTTACGACAAGAGGTCTCATCTGTATAATCCAGGCAGTCGGCATTGCCATCGCATTTGAAGCGTTCAGCAATGCAGTGTCCACTGCCACACTGGAAGTAACTGGGATGACAAGTCCGCAACTCTGCAACACAACCAAACCGGCACAAAATGTAGCATTCCTTCACTTTAAAATATACTCCACTCACGGAGAAGAGAGCACCAGCTTCTTCTTTGTCATGACAACAATAAATACACATTTAGCAAGTTGAATAAAAGACTCATAGCACCCAAAATCCCCACATTTTTTTGTAGTCCTACATTAGAAATAGTCTTTTATTTCGTGTATCTCATCTAGAATAACACCTAGATATGCGATGTCAAGTGAGGCTTGAACTTCTAACACAGTAATGTGTCCACCTCTGTTTCCTTCCAGCACTGTGAGGAAGAAATCATTCAGCTAACAGAGTGAATAAACTGTTTTTGAAGAGATCTCTATTGGTGGTCCCGTCTGTCTGTATGCTTCAAAACATGAAGTTTTATTGCTTCTTTGTTTAGCGCAGCCCTCTGTTACTCACAAACAGCCAGACAACAAAGAGCCTCCACTTACCACAGTCCCTTTCATCCGAGTTGTCCTCGCAGTCGTTGTCATGGTCACAGACCCAACGGTCGGGAATGCAGCGCAGATTTTCACAGCGATACTCGCTCTCTGTGCATGTGCGTGGAGCTGAGGCAAAAACATGAAAAACACAAAGTGTGGGACAGAGCAAAAGCAGAACTTAAATGAAAACAAAATTTTGTTTTCATTTAATTTTCTGCACATTAATCGGAGGTATGGAAACAGCTCTTGTGTATCTATCGCAAAACTGTCCAGGGGTTTTCAAATGCTGTCTATTATTTTCCTCCATATTATAACAAAAAACATCCTTGCACCAGGTGTATGTGCAGCCGCTACTCTGCAGTGAGCTCATGAGTTCACTTGACACAAACTCTTCTGGCATCAGCAGCACCGCCATGATTTAACCCCAGTCACTGTTTCTCCTTTGAGAAGCTACATTATCTCTATTAACAGGCATGTTCTCAGACATGTTTAAATTCTCCAGGGCAAAGGGTGACAGACTCCTTCACTCCCTCTTCCTGACACGCTGAGGACAGCCTGTTTCTCTAGCAGCTGATAAGACTACCTCTCTCAGCACTCAGGCAGAAGTGTCGAGCCTCTTACAAAACCTCCCTGCTGTCTGATAAAAATGATTGCAGGGCTATTCTTTGCCATCGACACTCCTTTTTCATCTGGACAATTCACAGGAGCTGAGCTAAAATCCCCGCAGTAACCTACTTAAAAGACACTTGGATGATATCAAAACAATGTACCCAGGTTTTCACTGTTGGCACTGGTGTCAAATCAAACCCTCAACTGAATGATGCAGCTTTATCAGTGACAGTGGGCAGCACTCACTGCAGCTGCGTTCATCAGAGTTGTCCCCGCAGTCGTCGTCCCCGTCACATCTCCATCTCAGCGGGATGCAGCGGTGGTTGTCACAGCGGAAGTCTCCGTTAGGATCACAGGTCAGTTCATCTGAGAAAGAAGGAGGTACATGAAACCGGTCATCTTATTAAAACATTATGCTCGACTAAGTAGGGCTGTGCAATATCTTTATATTATATTGATAAAGAGATATGAGACTAGGTATCATCTTAGATTTTGGATATCCTAATATTGTAAGTGTTCTCTATTCCTGGTTTTAAAGGCTGCATTACAATAAAGTAATGTAATTTTCCGGACTTACCAGACTGCTCTAGCTCTTTCATTACTTGCCTTTACCTATGTTGTCGTTCTATCCACATTACTGATGATTATTTAGAAAAAAATCTGTGTGTAAATATTTTGTGCTGGCACTTATTGTTTTAAACTGTTTTATAGAAGTGTTGGTTCATCTTTACGGTCATTTTGGAACCTTGATGGAAACATGCTTTTAAAATTCAGTCTACTATCGTTGCTAGCAAATGTGGTGAACAACATATTACACCTCTCAGACAACCTGCAGCCTCCAAGGTTACATACACACTGCAAGCCTTAGTGCTCAATTTGGATATTTTTTTTAAATGTGGCAAATACAGCACAGCACACCATTGTTAGAAAGTAAACATGGAGGCCACTGAAGTCAGCCATTCGGAAGCCAGTGTATTCATTAGCAGATGATTATGAGGATGGGTTTGAGGAGAAAGAGAGTTGAATTTTAAAATGCAGCATCCTGTGGAGCAATGGCTGCTACTTCTGTATGGAGGTATGTGAGGATACGGAGTCGGAGCCAGGAGTTGTGGGTATGTGAAGTGAATGGCTTCATGGAAACAGATTTCATCCAAAATTTCAGGATGTCAAGGAGTGCTAACTACATCTGTGACCGACCACCTCCATGGCAGCTGTCTACCATGTTTGTATTCACTAAGTGACTCCTCCCAGCACAGAATTGTGACTTATGTCAAGAGTGATGTAAAAGTTGCATGAATTCTGGTTCGACTGTTCAGACGAAAAATCAGGGGCCGTATTCACAAAGCTTCCTGGTACTAAGAGTCGCTCCTACTGACAAAATTCTACAAACATTTGTAGAATTGTGACATTTTCTTAGAATTTTCCCTTAATGTTAAGACTAGGTCCTCGTAAAGATAAAAGTTACTCACAGAGCATCTTAGACCTTAAAAGAGCTCCTAAGGTGCAAAACTGTTAGCAGCAGGGAGGAGGACTTTTAAGAGGATTTAGGGTTTCTGAAGCAGAGGAGAAAATGGTGGAAACACAAGAGAGGTCGGAAAAATATTCTCCAAACACTGAATGACAGTAAGTAAATGAAATGCTCAGATTAGATCATGCTGGGATAATATTCGTGGTCGATCTTATTAGGGGTACACACACCTTTCTCATCCAACGCAATAACACCATAACTCCAAAAATAAAATGATCACAATACGATAAGATATTTGGAAAACTGTTCAAATGCAACAGTGCAGGAGTGATGACTTGGGTCTGTCTCAACCTGCCATCAGCAGAGTGATCATACTAACAATGACAGCACTTTCACAGTCAGCAGTTCATTTCATTTCCGCTGGGTGTCCACACCTTGCAGGCTCACAAAAGGGCGTGTCTCTGACAACCAATCACATCTGTCAAAAGAATGTGTCATACCTAGCAACGGGGTCAACCACACCTCCTCACTAAGGTAAAGGTTTCTGTTCCTTCTTTGCTCAGAGCTGCTCTGAGAACTTCCCTAAATCACTCATAGGCTAGGACTCCTAAACACTAAATCAGTGTTGAAAAAAGATGGTATGATTCTCCAGAAGATCATTTTATCAATAAGAGCAACAACATGCCTGGAAATATTTAGGCTATTAAGTCACGATGAAAATGTCAGTTTGAAATGAAAGGCATCTTGTTTTTTAATTAAACTGTAACATCTACAGAGGGAGGAGAGCAGTGCTCCGAGAATAGATGGGTGACCTCTATCCATGCTTGTATGCATCTGCAGAGGATAAGACTGCAGGAGATGAGAAGCACAGACGGGAAAGGAGTGGAGGAGGGCCGGTCTGAGCCGTCTCTACCACACAGCCCTGGGGGTCAAAGATAGCGCGGTGTTAGCTAGTCCTGCCCTCCGAGCCCTCCACCTGGCCCATCTGCTACATTCTTACAGGAAGATTAGCACGGATCTCCCGTCCTGCGCCGGCATGGCACTAATGGAGTGAGGGCCTCCGATAAGAGACGGGAGGGCCGCGGCGAGTGTGTTTGGATCGCAGCAAAGTACAAAGAGACTTGTGTGAACCCTGCCCCCACGCAAGGACAGAGCAACAACACACACACGTACACACACATATACGTAGACCCGTACCAGCGGACAGCTCATAAATCTGTGGTGCTCTTAGGGAGAGGCAAATGGTGGGGGAGGGTGAGTGATGAGACCCTCTCCATCAGCACCTCCCACTACCTCACTGGGTAATGTTCCACAGGAGGCTGAGGTGTTGGCTAATTGCCCCTAACTCACTCTCTTCAACACATAATATTGTTTCCATTTTGTTGAGTTTTTAATCTTTTGAGATCTCTGGAATTATCTTACTGTCAAATAATAAATGTGACCTGATCAACCTGGAAAGCTTCGACAGCATACTCAGTCCTAATAACAAACAGTCTACAAATCAGAGTAAAGATGTAAACAGGTCCACAGTCCTGAGTCGAGGATAGTTGTCACAGACTCACCACAGCCCTGCTCGTCGCTGTTGTCTCTGCAGTCATTGTGGCCATTGCAAACAGACCACAGTGGCACACAGCGGTAGTTGGTCCTGCAGTCAAACTCTGTGTGGTTGTCACATCGATGTGCCGGTCCCACTGTGGAGAAAACACCTCACATTTAATACCAAAAGGAGTCTGACTTTAAAGTAAGTTCGAGCTTGATGCAGTGTTAATTTCGTAAGTGAAAAGCATGACTAAATATGTTCCTCAAAAACCTTTATTTCCACAACTAAGATGAGACGATGATGAGACGGCACCACCGTTAGTAAACACTAGCTGTGACAATTTTGCACTGACAAAAAAGCACAAAATGAGCACAGTCAAAAGAAATCGGAGTAACTCACATATTTTAAGGAATAGGAAAGGAGGAAAACTGTTTTTCTCACATGCCTCCGCAGAAAATTTCACATTGATTTAGTGATTGATTGGGGACCATGTTCAGCAACAGCAAAACTATACCAACAGCTGTTAACAAACTCTCACACAACTTGTGCAGAATAATCCAAATCTTATCATCCAGTTGAACGCTCTGTACTGCCTAAACACATGCATTTTCACTAAAAAACCTTGGTGTTGTAGTTTGGCTTTGAAGGGAGTATAGATATGTTTTACTTGAATAAAAATGGCAGGATGAGGTTGACAAAAATGGTAGACTAACAAGGGCATTTGACACAGGACTATAATGAAAAAAAGCTGACAAAATTAATACTATCTTGATGTAATGTGTGCCTTCATCCAAATCAAAGTTTTTGCTGATGCAACTCAGATTGAGTCCTTCTATAATTAAAGAAAGATCATGAGTAGTGTAGAAAGAAAAGAGGGAGAAAGATTCTGTGTATTACTTACTGCACTCCTCTAACGGTTCATCGGAGTTGTCACCACAGTCATCATCAACATCACATTTCCAGTTCTGCGGGATGCAGCGTCCGTTGCGGCACTTGAACTGTCCGGGGCGACAGGTCCTAGTGGAGCAGTGGGCAGGGTCCTCGTCAGACTGATCACCACAGTCGTCCTCGCCATCGCACTGCCATGACTCAGGGATACACCGTTTATTTGTACACTGCCACTGGTGGGTTTCACATTGGTGTGTGGCTGTAAAGGGAAGACAAGTCCATCAGCTGACTGGAACATGCATAAAGTCAGAAGGTGTATAGACATGTTTAAGTAAAAGCACTAAATATGAGCCTCAAAGAATACTCTGCGTTTAGAGAAATGAATAATAGATATTAAAATGAGTGAGCTAGGAGAATACAACCCACCACACAGCACAGGATCTTCATCTGAGCCATCGTGGCAGTCCTGGTTGCTGTTGCACAGGAAATGTGGACTGGTGCAGTTTCCATCATTGCACTGAAACTGGCCGAGCCTGCAGTGGCGAGCCGGGCAGGTGGAAGGCTCGTCTGAACCGTCTCTGCAGTCCCTCTGACCGTCACATTTCCACCAGATAGGAATACATCTGTTGTGGCAGAGACAGGGCAAAAAAAGTTCAACTTTCAACAACTCAATGAAAGGCTGCAAAATGTAAGTGGGCATAAAATGAAATTGGCATGTGTAGCATTTAACATCAATAAATCATTACAACACAATTTGATATTACTTTATAATGATATAAAAGATTTGTAGCCCCTACTGCACTGTCTGCACATTTTATGCCACCAAAGGAGGGTTTCGTGAAAAATCTGGTGGATTTTATTATGACACAAACAGCAGGGGGCGCTGTTTCTCCATTACAAAGAGGGCAAACACAGATTGAGTGTAGATCTCACTGTTTCAAAATTACAAGTGATGAATGGAGCGTGTGACCAGCTTGTGTAAATAGTGCTACCAGGAAATTTTTCTTCTTTTACCGTTGAAGGAAAGGAGAATAAAAACCCACAGGGAAATTCCAGGATGAAATTAGCACCAGCTTTTTGTGACTAAAAGGGTGATTACCAGAAATCTGAAATCTGAGTCTCAAGCGTGAATCTTGATACTAATGCTCCTGCCATGAGAAAACACCAACCAATCACCCTAACAGTGGTCTACTTTGTTAATGGTAGTCCCACTAATGTAGCACAATCAGTTCCGCAATGCTGATGTTTAACATGCTGCACATCACATAAGAAGATCACAAGGAAATCTTGACAAACCGTTCATTGTTCGCACATCTGTACTGGGTGCTGGTGCACATGGGAAGGCACCGGGTCACACCTCCTATTTGGACAGTCAGGAAGTGGTCAGGACACTCACAGGTGTGTTCTCGCCCCCCATGACGGATCAGGCACAGATGAGAGCAGCCTCCATTGTTCACAGCACAGGGGTTGATTACTGTCAGAGGAAGACAATCTCAGTTCACACCAGCTGTGCAAATACAGGCAGGGTATTGTTCTGCTTGTGGTCAATACCTGTATTTAAATCAACTTCAGAAGGGCATGTCGAGAGAACAACTAAAAGCTCTAGAAGACAAGTGTCTGAGATTTTAACTCACCAATGGGCTGTCTGTAAGGATGACACACGTGGATGTCAAACGGTCTGTGAGTGGTGTTAACCAGGGCCTCACGACCAGAGCCGTCGTATTTGTTGCCTTTCTCCACTGAGCGCGTGTTCCAGTCAGTCCAGTATACAAAGTCCTCGAACACAGTCAGGGCAAACGGGTGAGGCAGATTTCCATCATACACTGTGTGTCTGTGTTGACCATCCAAGTCTGAGTATCTGACAGAAGAAATAAAAAATGAAAGGGTTACACGTCTGACTACATTCACTGTGGGCAAAAACAGCTTGATCACCTCCTGACAAATGTACTCACTCGATGTAACTGAGATGAGCGTCGGACCAGTAGAGCTTGTCATTAGTGTAGTCAATTGTGATCCCATTGGGCCACTCTAACTTAGTGGTGATGATCGCTGCTTTGTTGGTTCCATCCATCCCGACACGGCCTATGAAGGCTTTGTCTCCCCAGTCTGTCCAGTATAGAAATCTAACAGGGAGGCAAGAAAATTTAATTAGATCACATGATTTCTACATATCAATGAAGAAACTCAATCATATGATAATATATAGAAGCCATCATATACACTGATACCAACGTACTGTGATAAGAAATAATAGTCATAAGACTTATTTCCTTCTTGCCTCTGACTCACCCATATTTGGGATGCAACACAATGGCTCTGGGGTTTTCAAAGCAGTAGGTGTTATTGGCATCAACGCAATGTTCAGCCAGCTTCTTCACGAACCGACCGTCTAGTTCAGACACTTTGAGACAATCCAAGAAGCTGTCCGTCCAGTAGAGTTTCCTGGCTATCCAGTCAACTGCGAGGCCCTCCCCATGCAGAACTCCATTGACCACCACCTCTCTGTTACTGCCATTGAAGGACATCCTCTCGATCACTCTGCGGCTCACGTCAATCCAATACAGACGCTTGTCGACTCGATCAAAGTCCAGGGCCACCACACTGGTCAGGCCCTGCAGGATCAGAGAGTAGGCCTGTCCGTCTGTTGACAGGTTCCTAAGGTAATAGCGGTTGCTGAAGATGAGGTAGGGCGAGATGTTGCTGTTCTGACGGCAGCTGTGGCCGTCCGGCTCTCGGAGGAATCCTGGGGCACACTTACACACGTAGGAGCCAACGGTGTTCTCACAGACCTGGCTGCACACGCTCGGCGTCTCCGCACACTCATTGATATCGTCGCACGTTTTGCTGTCAGACATGAGGCGGTAGCCGGGGCGACAGGTGCAGATGAAGCTGGTGGGTGTGTCGGTGCAATTGTGATCACAGTGATGGATGGAGGGGTCTGTGCATTCATTGACACCTGCAGTCAAAGAAGCATAACATCAACAAACGTATTGAAGTCATTGGCAAAGGAAATGACTACAAGGAAACAGGACTAAATCACATCTAAGGACAACCGTCACACATTATAAGATTTTACAAAGACTAAGGATCTTGTAGAGTCACTATTTATAAGACTACAACTTAATTTTTTTCTTTTGAGATTTATTAACATCCTGCTCCAGGTTAAAAATATAATGGCAAATAAATAAGACATATTAACAATTCCTCATGTGTACGTAAACTAACTCTAAAGACACAAGTAAAAGCATCATACGTCCACAGCATTCTTGTCAATTTAGCATCAATATCATCTAAAATGATAAACTGTATTTCCTCACAAACTTTACATTTTGGATTTTGCTGCCACAACTCCCTACCAGCCTCTGATGCTTAGCTGCACTATTTTAGCAGGAGGAGACCGTGGGAATGAGAGGAGAATCAGTTTAAAATTTAAGATAAGGTAAGGTCAGGTAAACTTTAATGTCCCTGAGGGACAATTTGAGATACAGACAGTAGTCATTAGGGCAACAAAACAGACAATACAGTACAAAGACACAGAATCCAGTATCACACACTGTCAGGGGTAAATCATGGACAGTTAGAGGTCACTGCTGGTTAAGATAAGCAAAAGCAGATGGGACAAAGGATGATCTGTAATGCTTAGTGCTACATTTAGGGAGGCTGAAACTCAACATGGCGGGAATGTTGAGAGTCTGAGACAATGGATCTAGCTTTAGAGGTGACCCTCTCTTCATACAGATGCTGTAGGTTATTAAAAGTAACACCAGTAATCTTACAGCACAACTTGACCACTTTCAGAGAGATTTCTCACTAAAATAAGTACAGGTTGGTGGATCAGATACATGCTGAATTAAAAATGGACTCTTGTTCACTCCACAGCTACTAGAGAATCGAGCCTTGCATTCACATTCTTGAGTCTCACCCGAGTTGACTGTCAACCCAGTTTGCAGCTTCCTGTTTGGTGCTGGAGAGAGTGCAGCTGTTGGTTGCTGAGCCAAGACTTAAAACCTTTTGCTTTAACTTCTTTAGCGATAATATTCATTATGTTTGATTTTGTAACATCAAGAAGAGAAAAAGAGGTAAAGATAAAGCTGTAAAACTCTCAGGATTTTAATCCTTCATTGTAAATTTGCTTGCGGCCATGAAATCACTTTAAAAGTTGTTTGATGTAATGTCAGCATTGGAAAATGTTAAGTACAGTATTAGGGGTTTAGTGGTTGCTCTCTCCTTTGTTAACGCTATACCTTCTGTGGACGACTGGTATGATTTATGTAGTTAGTCATTTTACAGAGCAAACAGAACAATTTCTATACGCAACTAAGACTGGGTAATTATAATGCAATGATAAAAGCCCTATAGGGAGCGTACTGGTATTTCTTTGTTCGTTTATGTTTGTTTGTTTATTTTGGATTTCTTCCGACAGTATTTTTTTGTGTAATGTTGTGTATTTTCAGTTTTATAACGATGTAAAACTGAGTGATCTACTTTCAAATGGATGGATGTTGCAGGAAGCACAATTGTCCTACAGTCTGGTTGTTGACAGTTTGTGGTCTTTTCCCACATTGCCTCCAGCACTTCTCTGACATCTCCCCTAGAGGGAGCATGCACCAGCTGAAGAGACCCAAACACTGAAAAGTTAAAAGGATATTATCGACAGCACAACTTCTAAAACTATTCTGAAAATCTCTTCACACTCACCACATCCCTTCTCATCGCTGTTGTCAGAGCAGTCATCGTTCCTGTCGCACACCTGGCTCAAGGGGATGCAATGTCCATTGTCACATCTGAACTCTCCGGGGGGGCAGGTGGGTGCTGGCGTGTGGCACATGTGCTCCAGCTCATCAGACTCATCCCCGCAGTCATTATCGCCATCGCAGACGAAGTCGTGGGACACGCAGCGGCCGTTCTGGCAGGTGTACTGGTGTTGCTGGCACGGCTGGTAGGTGCAGCCCTGCTCATCACTGCTGTCGCCGCAGTCATTACGTCGATCACACCTGATTTTAGAGGACACAAAACATGAACTTGCATTGCCAGACAGACTGATTACAGATGTCATTTTGGACATTTTAAAAGACTTTTTCTTTTCCAACCTGTAGGCGCTGCGTATACACAGGCCATTGCTGCAGGTGAACTCATTGACGCCACAAGATCTACGCGAGCAGTTCTGATGTTCATCTAATGCATCTGCACAGTCTGCATCTCCATCACACACCCAGTCACGTGGGATACATTTCCGCTGAGGTGGTTGGTTGTTCACACAGGTGAACTCTGCACTTGAGCATGTGCGATTGCCTGAAAAAAAAAAAAAAAAAAAAAAAAAATCAGGCAGGAGGATTTACAGGAAGTTAAATAATGATGGTGATGACCCAATGTCAACCTGCATTTTTGGCAATCCAAACATTCCAAACTGTATTTCAAAACACACAGCCATGACAACAAATTCTTTATCCATCTAATGTGATTGATCCACATTGTTTGAAGTGAGTCTCCTACAGAGGCTCAGGCAGTGCTGAAGTCTTTAGCTTCAGGCATCTTATTGTTGGAGCTCACTTTGGTGAGACATAAGAGTCTTGATCCTCCCTGAGCCAGGAAGCCAGAGAAAGGAGACATGCACAAAGTAACGAGTGAGGCAGGAGAAATCAGGAATGTCAACTCCTTGGACTGGAGACCTTCTACAGGAGACTAAAAGATGCCGGGCACTGACTGCCAGTGTCTCCCACATAACACTCCCCCAGTGGTGTGTATCCTAATCCATCAGTGTCCTGAATAACGAGAGGATGAGGGAAGCGGGAGGGGGCAGAGTGGAGAAGTGATGGGGAACAAGAGGATGGGCTACAAGGGGAGGAGATGCAGACAGGGATGAGGAAGAGGACAAAGAGAAAGAAGAAGTGTAAGGAGAAAAAACATACCACAATTATGCCTCTGGTCTTCGTCACTCATGTCACCACAGTCATTGTCCCCATCACAGATCCAGGATGAGGCAATGCACCTGCCATCATCACAGCGAAACTGATCTGTGTTGCAGGTTCTGACCAGTGTGGCTGCAGACAGATCAAATAACAAGAAACTGTAGATACAACATCAAACTACTGTGTTTAAATATCCTCTACCACATCACTTGTATTCAATATATTTTCCCTTTAATTTCCTTGTTGTGATTTGCAATTATCTCAGGTACTTCCCCCACTGCTTTCCCACTAATAAGCAAGGCACAATACAACACTGGCAAAGCTTTCAAAATAGTCATGGCAACTCCACATTCCCATGCATGGTGAGCTATCTAAACAAAAGCCAAAGTGAGGCTCTGTAACCCCTGGTGGACAAAGGGAGGGGGAGGTGCTGTTTGTCAGAGGACACTGAGGGGCGTCACCACAGAGGAATGCAGCGCACAATAGGAGGCCTGACTGACCACATCGTCAACAAAGAAATACACCACTGACTCGCACTCTCCGCTACATCACTCACAGCACTCTCTCTCAGCAGCACACAGATGCACACTGGCGGACAGACACAAACACACAATAACCGAGCAGCTGATAATGGGGCGGGGACAGACGCACAAAGCCAACAGGCCCGTTTTGGGGGATGAGAGAGTTGTGCGACACTCACTGCAGGAGAGGGGTTCATCAGAGCCGTCAGCGCAGTCAGCCCCTCCGTCACAGTACCAGTGGGCGGGGATGCAGCGACCGCTGGAGCAACGGAACTCACTCTGGGAACATGTGGATGCCGCTATGTAGAAGATGCAAAGAAGCATGAGAATGGAAAGTAACTGGGTAAATTTACTAAAGTAGACTGAAGAACAAATTTGAAGTACTATTTCCATTTTATACTACTTTATACTAAATTTCAGAGGGAAATATTATACTTTTCACTCCATTACATTCGATACATTTAATTACTTTGTAGATTTAAATTAATAATACAAAATATAATCAACCAATAAATTGTGATGTACTATTAGAAGCCCCACCTTTACCAGCTGCTACATGCTTTCACATTAATGCATCATTATTAGTAATAGTAATAATGGTTCTTTGTCCTTATACTATGTAATGTATATTATGTTACTGTTCCTAAATTCAGTAATCACATCATAGTAACTAATCAAACAATTATGCCGTCACTTGTGTTACATAAGTTCTTTAAGTATGTGCATAATGGGCAGATTGAAAAAATCATCAAATGTGCCGACACTGTCTAGTGCGCCCGTGGAGAGGCTCTTCAGCCTGTGCTGACTCTGAGGAGGAGCAGGTTGTCCTCATGAGGTATTATCACTTCTTTAGTGATAAACACTTCAAAAAAAAAGCTGGACCAATCTACTATAAAGCCATAGTTTGGTAAGTGAGCAACTCAAGTGAGTTCGTTTGAGTGTGTTTGGCCTGTTAAATGCTGTTCACATGTAATTTAAACATGTTTTTTATTAACTGAGGCAATTCATATTTGCACAATGGCGTGTTAGGAAGACTACCATATACTGACAAAGTTTTCATTTTGAGGCAGTTATAGTTTACTGTAGTGTCATCTTGAGTCTCCTCATCCTTGTTTTGTGCTTATATGTGGGCATATGTAAGGTTTAACTTGGTAGTAATCAGTAGATAATGCATTACTTTTTTAAAAACTAACAAGTTATTTGTAATACATTACTCTTTTTGAGTAACGACTCCAACAGCTCATTATGTAAGGAAGAGTCAGTAAAGGAAAGGAAGGAGTGATTTCAGAAACCTAAGTGACCTAAGACAATAGGCTTTTTTTCGCAGCTGACATTGTGACTTGTTATAAAAGGACAGGTGTTGCTAATAATATTTTGATAGCGCCATCACATTTAAATATGCCAGTAGACCATGCACCTGGAACTGGCACACATAATTAGAATCAGCCAAAAATCAATGTTATTAAATACTCTGCAAGGACATGAAAGAAGTTGTACAGCTGATAAAACACGAAAGAAAACATTAATAATCAAGTGAAACAGAAAAAAAACATGTTGCTTAAATCCTAAAACTGCTGCTGAACTCACCACAGTGTGTAGGGCTCTCGTCGCTCATATCCCCACAGTCGTTATCTCCGTCACACAGGTACGAACGTGGGATGCAGATGTTGGTTGACTGACATTTTGTGTGCTCTGGCTGGCAGGTTCTCTCCGCTGAGATTAACAGAAATTAGAACATATTTAATAACCACTTTGATTTCAACATTTACTTTTGTTTGATTCCTGTGGCAAACCGAGGATACTCACGGCAGTTTTGTTCGTCAGAAGTGCCGTTGTCGTAGCAGTTGTTGATGCCATTGCAAACATAGTCCTTTGCAATGCAGCGCCCATTGTTGCAGGTGAACTCTGTGTTGGGGTCACATGGTCTAAAAAGACAGCCCACCTCGTCACTGTTGTCTCCACAGTCATCATAGTGATCACAGCGGTAGTGGTAGGGCACACATCGGCCATTGCCACAAGTGAACACTGTAGGTTCACAGGTGTGGAAGGCTGCCAATCAGAATCAAGAACAGGTCAGAGCTTTGGCCAATAGAGAGGCCTGAATACACAGCACACACTGCAGTGGAAGCTTATTTTACCTGACAAGGCAATAAAGGATGACAGCAGCTGTGGGACTGCATGCAAAGATATAAGCACATTGATTGGTTTGTTAGTGTTAACTGATTAAGTAGGTATATGTTAATGGAATTTAATATCAAGAGGAAGCATACACACCAACATATTTGAAGTCAGGTTTAGGTCCTGAGAAAGAAATTTGTTAAAGCAGAAAAACATAACTTGTTAGTATTAGTGAAGGCATGCAGAAGGTGTAAGGGCTCTATGACTAATAATCAACAGAGATTTTAGATGATTCAACAGAACACAAATCCACAAAACCTTTAAAGAACACCCTACCACAGACTCTCTCCAACTCATCGCTGCCATCTCCACAGTCGTTGTCATTGTCACATTTCCACTGGGCACGAATACAGCGGCCATTCATACAGGTGAATTGGCCCGGCTGGCAGCGAGTCCCATTATCAGGAATACAGTGCTTGTTGTCAGCCAGGTACCAGCGGCCCTCTGATGGACACTGACACTCAGCTCCGTTGGGTCCTACAAGATAAAATTGCAGTTTACACAATTAGTTGGAGGTTTCAATTACTGGACTAAAGGAATACTGTGCTAAAAAACAAAGTGACAGGATGAAACTGGTTGTACCTGGCGTGCAGATGTGGCTGCAGCCGCCATTAAACTGCTGGCACGGACTGTCACACTGCTGCTGCTTCCTGCTGGCCAGAACATGGATGTCCATCGGCCGAGAGGGGAGGTTCTGAATCATGACCCTCTGGTCAGAACCGTCGTGCTTGTTGGCTCGATAGATGCTGCGTGTGTTCCAGTCAGTCCAATAGATGAACTGGCCAAACATGGTCATAGCAAAGGGGTAGATGGCTGTGCTGACAATGACCTCCCGATTGGACCCAGTGAGAGAGGATCGCTCAATCTTCTGTCTGATGGCAAAGCAAAATAATGATAATAACAATAGTTTGACAAGGTGACAGACAAAATTGAGAATATATTTCAAAAGTGGAATTTATCTGATCTTACAAGCTGGCGTCTGCCCAGTAGAGTCTTTCCTCTTCATAGTCCAGAGTAAGTCCATTAGGCCACACAAGACTGCTGTTCACAATCTCTGTTCTGAAGTTTCCACCCAGGGTGGCACGCTCAATCTTTGCATGGGTTCCCCAGTCTGTCCAATACATGTATCTGTGGAACAAGGAAGGACTAACTATGAAGCAAGAAATCTCTGTCTGTCTGTCTGTCTGTCTGTCTGTATGAATCTATAAATGTATATTTATATGTAAGCATGTGTAAATGAACTGCACTTGTACAGCGCTTTTCTAGTCTTTTGAACACTCAAAGCACGTTAACACAACATGCCACATTCACCTATTCAAACACACATTCATACACTGGTGGCTGAGGCTACTATACAAGGTGCCATCTGCTATTCAGTAACCACTCACTCGCACTAACACACAGCCGTTGGTTGCAATTTGGGGTTCAGTATTTTGCCCAAGGATACTTCAACATGTGGGCTGGGGGAGCCAGGGATCTAACCACCTATCCTCCAAATTGTGGAAGGCCGCTCTACCTCTGAGCCACAACCGCCAAGTCCTTTGCAAAACCATTTATCCAATATATGTCACACTTGGTCGTTGTATTGCTGGAAATCAAGGGACGTGCAGTGTTGAAGTTGCGACTTGGGTGTGTTTTTATAACCACAGTATTTCAGAATCAGAATCAGAAATACTTTATTGATCCCCGAGGGGAAATTATTTGTGTTACAGGTGCTCCTTGCAAGAGAGGAAAGATATGTGAAAATATAAGAAGAGTATTTACAAATATATAGTTAAAATAAACAGGAATTATTAACAAAAATAAAAAGTAAATAAATATATATACGTGTATATATATATATATATATATATATATATATATATATATATATATTGTAACCATTTAGTAGAGTTGTACCGATACCAGTATTGGAAATGCCTCCGATACTGCCTAAAATGCGATATCGGGTATCGGCGAGTACAGCCTATGACCAATCCGATACCACGTAATGCCTCACGTCATTACATACGCACGCTACAGGTAAATGAAACAGAGTTTAAAAAGCATTCTACTGTAGCCTTTAAAATGTCTTTTTTACCAAATCATGTGGCTGCGCTTTAACCTGTGTCTTGATCTGTGTCAACACTGGATAATAATAATTAAAAAAAAGTTTTATGGCATTCATTCTACTATTATGTATTTATTTCTTAATATTTGACATAGAGTTTTAGCAGTTGAGACATACAACAATTCATATTCCATCCATTTTTATTTTACACGCTGGTATTGGATCGGTACTCGGTATCAGCAGATACCTAAGGTTCAGGGATCGGAATCGGTATCAGGAAGGAAAAAGTGGTATCAGTATTTAGTCAGATAAAGCTACAAATACTCCTGTTTGGAAATTAACACCTAAATTTACTTCACAGGTGTTTGAATTTGCAACATAACCAGTAACATGTCTCTTTCAGGTAAATGTAATATTACAATATTTCCCAATAAAGTAGAAGTAGAAGTACACAGTGAGTACTGAGTAGCTTATTTTTAAGTGCTTTGGGGGCCTTTTGTGTCTTATTTCGGGTTACAGTGAGTTAGAATAGTAACATAATTTAATATTTTTCATATTTTATCAAATAAATCTATAGCTGTTTGAGGCCCATGTGTATTGCTCAGAACCCAAGGAAGTCCAGTGTCAAGTGTGAAGTTGTTTGTATAAGCAGTTGTTCTCGAGACAGCTGTAAGCAGCAATACAACAGGCTAAGCATTTGGCCTGTTCCGAACAGGCATGTTTTAAATGGGCACTGCGCTAGTTGACTTTTCAATTTCAGTTTAATGTAATGAACAAAGAGAGGGTGTGTTGTGTTAGTCTTACCCCCTGCAGGGATCCAACATGATGGCCCTTGGCCTGGAAACATGGGCAATGATAGTCCTCTGAGAGCCGTCCACAGACATGGAGCTGATGCTCTGGTTGATGTAGTCACTGTAGTAAATTCTTCTGTTTATCCAGTCATAAGCGATGCCATCAGGAGCCCCTAGATCTGTCCAAACACAGGGACCAGAGCAACATCAGCAATATCCCCAGTGTCAATTCCCGCATCCATAAACAAGAGGAGTAAGTGTTTAGTAGTGTAACTGCAAAGCCTACCTGAAGCCACGACTACAGGAGCTGAGGTGGGAGAGGACAGGCTGATGTAGCTGATCTTGCTTGATCCTGGACCTGAGCTCTGTGTGAAGTAGATCCTTCTGTCTGTGAAGTCAAAATCCAGTGCCACAGAGGTACGTGGCACATTGACCACAGGGAAGGGCAATGCGTGGTCCTCTGGGTCGAGGCGCAGGCTGCGCACGGTGCTCTCAGTCGTGTAGATGAGGTAATCATCCCTTGACACCACACAGCTCTCACTGTCTGCTGCAAGATTCCCAAAAGCACAGCTGCATTTTTTGTTTTGGTTACCTGTGCCAGAACCTGGGAGGGCGAAGCAGAAGTGGGCACAGCCTCCATTAGCCTCCATGCAGGGGTTGCTGTTAAGCTCCTGGGCGGTGGTAGGCTGAGTGCGCTGGTCGAAGATGGTAACGTCCCTCAGCATGTTGATGTTGTCTCTGATGACAGCAGGCTGCTCAGTGCTGCCAGGCTGTTTGCTTGCTTGGAAAACCTTCTTGAGGTTTCTGTCCACCCAAATGATACTACTCTCAAACACTGTGATTCCATAAGGAGTCGGGTAGCGGCTGCCGTACCTGACGATCTCTGTCTCCCCTCCTTGAGGGTTGATCCGGGCAATCATATCCAGGGAGTCATCCACCCAGTAGATGTAGCCAGTTTGCCAGTCCAGAGCGAGACCTCGTGGAGTAATAATTCCCGATGACACTAAAACTGTGCGGTTGGTTCCGTCCAAGAGTGCTCGCTCAATTTTGGGGTTCTGACCATAATCAGCCCAGAACAAGTATCTGTTTCTGGGGTCCACCACGATGTGGCGTGGCATGTCCACCTGGGTCTTCAGCAGCACCCTGCGGAAAGTGGTGTTCAGACGGAGCACCTCCACGTAGGTCTCAGTTAGGAAGGCATTGGTGAAATACAGGTTACCTGAGGACAGAGGTCATAGTGTTTAAAGTGAGGTCATCAGTCACAAACTGCTTTGTATGTTAGGTCACAATCAAAGAAGACATTTTACTCAGCTGACATTATGATGGTGTTATCAATTATCATTATTATAATACACGGTAGATTTTCAGTTATGTCTTCAGTTAAAGTGATGCAATTAAAAATGAGTAACAAGGAAACAAATTTTCCTGCCTGCAGCTGTCTCTGTTTTTCCAAAACCAGCTTATTAAATCGTCTTCCCTGTCACCTGTGGGGGACTGATCTCTGTGTTCTGAGAGTCCAGCCTTATGATAAAGCTTCTTAACTTTGACTCAACCAGAAAGTCTACTGCCTTAGGCATGTGTCATACAGCAAGTTCAAATGAGTCAGGCTGTCTTTTGGTTTTCTAGTCCAAATCAACAGACTAAGAACAGCGTATTTATTCAGATTAAAATCAGACAATATATAATGCTGTGGGAGGATTAGGTTGTTGTAGATGCAAAAGCAATACAAATCATACAAGTCAGTTCTGTGCAGAGTTTGCATGATCTCCGGGTACTCCAGCTTCAACACACAATCCAAAGACATGCAGGTTAGGTTAATTGGGGACTCTAAATTGACCTGAATGTGAGCATAAATGGTTGTCTGTCTCTATGTGTCTGGCAACCTGTCCAGGGTGTACCCGGCCTCTCGCCCAATGTCAGCTGGGATAGGCTCCTCAGAGATTCAACAAGATCTTAAAATAACAGTTTAGTTTACCGTCTTAATTCCACACTACTTATGTTATGTGGCTAAACAAAACAAACACTTAACACACTTGTGAGCTGGCACAACATCATACCTGCAGCCCAGTCCACAGCAATGCCTCGTATCCCGTTGCGTCCGATTCCAGATGTTACCACACTATGTAATCCGGAGCCATCTGGCTTGATCCGTCTGACCCCATTTTGATTCGCCACAGTGCTGCTGAAGTCGCACCAGTAGATGAAACCCGAGGCCATGTGCACATCAATGTGTAAAGCATTACGGCCTGCAGGAGGATAACCCAGCCATTAAGAGACTTCAAACACAAAAACCATATTAGGAATATCTGATATTCAGTTAGTCTGTCAGTTAGTGTATTATTCATTATTCCAGCATACAGTAGTAGATCATTTCTGAGAATCACTGACCTCTCCCAGCCACAGGCACCATGGCCTCAGAGTGGTCTGCCCCTTCTAGACTGAAGCCTTTGATTGCAGATAGAGTGGAGATGACGACATACGACTGGTAGGGAGCGCATGTCCTGTTGTCTGCATTAAGTTTAAACCCTGTGGCACATGCACAGGTAAACAGACCCTGTGGTCGAGGCAGGCAGAGTTGCTCACACGCTCCCATATTGTTGCCGCAGCCGTTTGATGTACCTGCAGAGGCTGAGTTTTGGGAGAGAAAACAGTATGATAAACACAAGAAAAAGCAACAACAAGCCAAGATGATGATGTCTCCTTGTGTTACTCACTCTCTCTGTAATGCACTTTCAGAACTCTGAGTCCAGAAACGTTGTCTCGCAGCACAACCCTGTTGGCACCCGTGGACTTGTCCACACGCTCTATGACCTCAAAGTTGCGGTCAGTGAAGTAGAGGTGGTTTTGATAGACTGCCACACCCCAGGGGTGAGATAGGCCTGTCACTATGGTGATGCGGTTAGTCCCATCTGGATCACCACGCTCAATCTGTGGATATCCCACACCAGACAGGCAGTCAAATATGGCATGTTTATCTTGTACAATAACCAAGATTAAAGGGACAGTTCACCCCAAAATAAAAAAATTACATATTTTTCCTCTTACCTGTAGTGCTGTTTATCAGTCTAGATTGTTTTGGTGTGAGTTGCAGAGTGTTGAAGATATCGGCCATAGAGATGGCAATGGAACTAGTTGGCTCTCAGCAAAAAAAAAATGCATTTGAAAAGCTCAACAGCAATGTCTTTTTCCGTAAATCAGGACCCGCTTACTCAAGATAATCCACAGACCTTGTTGTGAGCAGTTTCATGTAGGAACTAATTTCTTTCTACCAAACTACACTCGCCAAGAAAGCGCGCAGTTACTGCTAGCTCACCTAGCACAAATGACCTAGCTGACGTTGCAGCCCAGCCAAGGAGGACGCCATTAATGTTAACATCTAGTTCCACACTGGACACTGGACACTGGAGAGAAGACTGACATCTCTATGGCTGATACCTTCAACACTCAACAACTCACACCTTAACAATCTAGACTGATAAGTAACACTACAGGGAAGAGGGAAAAGATGTATTTTTGATTTCAAGGTTAACTTTCCATTTAAAATAAAGTTGCTTATCATATAACATTTGTCAGAACTTTATAGAATTAAAAAATGGTAATTCTTGAGACCTAGGAGAGTGGACACCCACCGTGCCAGTGCTTGTAACTGCCCAGTACAGCTTGTTCTCTTGGATGTCCACAGTGACGAACTCAATGTGATCCAGGTTGTTGGTGAACAAGGTGATAGGGTTTAAGCCATCCATGTCTGCAGATGCCACCTTGGCAGGAATGCCGCTTTCTGTTCCCTGGTCTGTCCAGTACAGTTTGCTTTGAAGACAATTAAGAATGGAGGATGTGGTTTGTTAGTCAGTTAGGATTGCTATGCTTATTAAGTACATTTTCTAGTCAAACCACAGAGATACAAATTGTCATATTTTAGAGATTAAGACCTGTAATCTCAAAAATATAAACTTTTTAGGAACTCAGAACATCAGCCTTACATTTAGCTGAATGAAAGGACACGTTAGAAAAAATTCTCAACCCACGGAGGACCAGGTCAAGCCTGCGTCTAAGTATGAAATTCTTGCAACACTGATTTAGGTCATATCACCCCAAATCAGCAATGTTTGCATAATAGAGTGAGAAGGGATGGCTCATTGTTACTTGATTGTACTCTATTGTACGTTGCTGGGGTTTGAGTGTGCAGTGTGGTATTCAGTAACACTGGTTGAGTTCTCTCTAGAGGCAGAGCAGATGGCGATGAGGAGGCTGTTAGAGCTCAGTGGCTGTGGGGATGAGTGGCCGTGCCAGGACTGTGTTAAATGGGGCTTACCCACGTGCTGGGTCCACTGCGATGCCAACAGGACTGCCAGCGCCAGTTGGAGAGCCGTTATTTGTGATTAGGGTTTTCCTGTACTGTACCTCCCCTCTCAACTTCAAAACCTGGCCGAGCACAAACACAAAACAGGGACATTAATTATATGACATAGCGGTGTGTATCGACGCTATTCTCAGATATTCTGTTTTCCATTAAGAGTACAACCACGAAAAGATATTCATCTTAGTTAAAGTTAAAGTCAGTAATAATGAATAAACAACAGCACGACATGAGTATTATTTGTCTTACCTCAATAGACTGTGTGGCTGGATTGGTGTAGTACAGGTTCTGGGTTATCCAGTCCAAGGCCAGGCCGACAGGGGAGCCAAGTATGGCTGCAGGGGCAAACTCTGTCCTATTAGTTCCATCTGACTTCACTCTGTGGATCTCACCCTGGTGGACAAAAGAGGACAGACTAATCTCAACCACTGCTGAATGTGTCGAGTGCATCTTGTGTTCCCAGCATGTTTTAATTGACTTTTTATAGTGTATTTTTCCAGATAACCTTTATCTCAAAGACCCTGTTTACACCTGGTATCAACATGCACTAATGGGTTCCTGATGTGTTGCGAAGAAGCGAAAACAAAAAATACATCATCAGTGCAGAAGGTGATGATGATTTGGTTTGAGCGTTGGATGAGGTGTTGCGTGACTGTCCATCGTTTTGACCCATGGAAGGAGACATGTTCAGTTCTGGTGGTCAATATCTCTAACTGTGCAGCTGCAAAGCTAACATGACTAGCAAGTATGCTAGTGAGCAGCTAGAAAAAGTGTGCACGTAATAAAACTGCGGGGGGCCCTTTGACCTTTTAGCGTAAATGACGTAGGCGGTGACAAAATCTGGACACACGTGGTCAGTTTGAGACGCATGAGACACACAAGTCCGAATGGAGATGTACAGTATTACTTGGATGTCCACTTGTGTTCAAATCACCGAATCGCATGTTATTACCGTATGTAAACAAGATCAAATTGTTTTCTGGAGGACAACTAAGTGTTGAACTGAACCATTTATGACATGACAGTAACTTACCGGGTGCTCCACCCAGTAGATGGTCTGCTCGTTGTCATCAAAGTCAACATCATAGCCATTCTGAAGCCCAGCAATAGGGACCATTGCATCATTACTCTTGTCATCTGGGTTCAAGGAAATGCCATAGATGATGCTGTCTCTCACCACCACCAGGAAAGGATCCTCAACTATAATAAAAAATTTTAATGCAAAAACATTAAAAATATGTTTACAAACTGCTCTTCCTACAGAAAAACAACAAACAAAGGCTACATCAGGGTACACCAACTCAAGAGCTAGAAACTTCCTCAAGGCTGTAAAGTATTTAGTACTTTACAAGTTATGTAACCGATTCCAAAACAAGGCTAGGAAACCAGGTTTCCTGGATATGGATTTAGCCCACGGTAATCCAGTCGCTTCTAGGGTATGATACCTTGCGCAGAATATAGGATCCTGAGCGAACAGGCCTTTATCTATAAAGAGGATTGACTGGCGAAAGTTGTTTCCACAATCTGATTTGCTTTGTCATCAGAGATTAGAATCGATGAATGGTTGTGGGGCATTTTCATTCTCGGATAATCGTTGGCCTCAGGGGGAGACTGTGTTCTGCTTGGCTTGAATGGGCTGAAACCTGAGATGAGTTAAGCTGTTGACCTAAGGGGGACTCCTTGGACTTTGAATTAAAGGTCCCTTGTCTCCTAAGACCTTGAAAGACATGCTTATATGATTCTTAATATTTATGACTGGAACAGCAGTTTACAAGAGAATCTAAATGGAAGACTGTTGACAAGGACCTGGATCAATCTATAATACGAATAGTGTTTTCAAAGATTTCTCTTCTTACCAGCATTAAGAAGGCAGCAAATAAAGCATGCAGAAGCCATCATTTCCACAATAACAGGTTTGGTCTTCTACAACAATAACCACTGCTGAGATAAAATACCTTAGGAGTACGTCAACTTATCAGCTGCATCTGACCCAACTTCCTTTTTCATCAAACTGAGTGATGAGTGTTTTCCTCCACTTGGCAGGATGCATACCTCTGGTGCAGGTGATTTGGTCGGCCGCCAGTGTCCAGCCTGAGGGGCAGGCACAGGAGTAGTACCTCGGTCCCACAGCAGAGAGCAGGCAGATATGAGTACAGGGACTCCTTAAGCAGTGATTTTCACCTAGGTATTGTCAAACCACACATGCACAAGCAAACACACATGGGTATCCACAAATAGTCAACAAAGTTCTCCAGGATTATGGCGTGTTGTGTGAGTGTACATCCGTTATGAGAATAATAACTCAGGGAAATGTCCAGCCCCCAGGCCCTTTGCTTTCTGAACATGTGGCCCCCTGAACAGTATAATTGAATAGCCCTAATATAGAATATCTTTGCCATACCTGCCGGCTGCCTGGCTGAGTGTACTGCCACCAAACCCATGGGCTGAGGGAGGTTGAAGAGCATCACTGTCTGGTTCTCCCCATGCCACTTATGGGCTCGCATCACACGGTTGATGTATCTGTCGGTCCAATACACAAAATCCTCAAAAATGGTAATTGCGTGGGGATGTTGCAGAACCTTTTCACAGAGAGTAGCAAAAGAAAAAAATATGTGTCTTACAGATGCTATTCAAAATGAAATTGAATGTGTTCTGTTCACTTTTAGATTATAAACATAAATCAGATCTCTACAAATAAGTCAGTCTTCCTTGTAAACTCACCAGGTCACTGGCCAGGACCTGCTTCCTGTTGTTGCCATTATAATCGCAGAAGTCAATGAAATCCAAGTAGGCATCGGCAAAGTACAAGAAACTGTTTGGATAGTCTATGGTTAGACCATTGGGCCAGTACAACTTGTTGCTTATGATAACAGTCCTCAGTTTCCCATCCATGCTGGCTCTCTCAATTCGCGGGTTCCTCCCCCAGTCAGTCCAGAACATCAGGTGAGCGCTGCAAAACAAATGCTTGTCTTTTAACACCAACTGCGTTAAATGCATTACATTCTACGAGAAACACAGACTTAAAACAAACTTGTTTCTATGTCACTGACCTCTCTCTTGGGTCCAGCACCAGGCCTCGGGGGTTTGTGACATTTTCACTGATTAATACAGTGCGGTGGGTGCCATCCAGTTTGGACACTTCAATCGTCTCCAAGACGTAGTCAGTCCAATACAGGTTCCTGCCCACCCAGTCCACAGCAAGGCTCTCTGTTACAGTCACTCCACTGTCAAATATCTGTACACAAGAGACTCATTCTTAGTTAAATATTTTTACTGATTTTGAGCAATGAGTCTATGGTGACACAAAGGAACAAACTAACTCACCACAGTTCTGTCACTGCCATTTTTATTGGCGCTCCAGATTCTGTCCTGGCTTGTGTCGGACCAGTACACACGGTCAGTGGCCGAGTCAAAATCTAGTGCCACGATGTTCCGTCCATCTCGAACCAGCGAGCGGACCACGTTGGGCTGAGTGGTTATGTCATCTTGCACAATCTGATTTCGACTGGCCACTAGCAAGAACGCCTGACGAGAATCTGTAAACAGACATCAAATCTCTGTTACCTATTTTTCATGTCCATTCTCATGCTAATAAGAGCACTTATCAGCTTTTGCATGTCAGCCACAGCTATACGACAGGACTGTTAAATAGAGCCTACTCAAATGGCGATCCTTGGGGAATGCACTTTTGTCCAAATAATGACCTATTGTATTGAAAAGCCTTTCAGCGGGTTGTCTTGGTGGAAGAGGAGCTCATGTCAGGCACGCTCCTCATAAACAGCCCTTTGTTGGTGATTATATCCTAATTACACCAGTGATGGCCAGTGAGTGACATATATGTTATTTGTCTTATCTAAAGAAATCAGAGCAGCAAGGAGAGACATGGGAGAAGAAAGACGGTGTGTCAGTCTCGCAGTCTGGTGGCTTTATCACGGCCCATTCCTACCCAACAACCAGCACAGCGGAGAAAACTGAGATACAGTATGTGTGCTGAATAGACATCCATGTGACTGTAGGACTGATAACTGGCCTATTTCACTGCATTATGAAATTATATCTTGTTATTTACAACTAGCAGGGGAGCAATTTGTTCCATGCGCAGAAAATTTAAAGGGATAGTTCACATTTTTTGAAGGGGGATGTATGAGATACTTCCAAATCAGCGTATTAGCTACAGATGATGGCAGGCAAGAATACCGCCACAGACACAAAGCAATGTACTGGTGTGGATGGGGGCAGCAGCGAAATATATTTAAGCCACCTAAAAAAGTAAATTTTAGTTTAAGTGTATGCTTTATTTCAAATATTTTCACTGATTTACCCTGCTGTCAGACAGCCCTATTTGACAGGGAACCGGACAGAAACTGAAATTAATTCATGCTCTCTTCAAAGCATGACTCCACTCACAAAAACAGTAAATTTACCTTGGTGAACACAAGTTGAGTTGCTATTGCTGACTCAATCAGTTAGTTTTTTGTGTTACCGTGCAACTTTGGTGTTTAAAGGGTTAGCTCAGATTCACCAAAGTCGCACAATAACACAAATAAACTAAGCCATGATGGCAGTGGTAGACCAGCAACTCCCAGGTTCGGCAAGGTAGAATGACTGTTTTTGTCAAAGGCTTTGACAAGAGCATAGATAAGTTTCAGTTTCAGTTCAGTACCCTATCAGAAAGGGCTGCCTGACTGCAAGGTTTAGCAGTAAAAATAATCAAAATATTGCATACACTTAAACTGATATTATTGTTTTAAGGTGGGTAAAATACGCTTTGCTGCTGCCCTCATCCACAGCAGTACATTGCTTACCCTTTGTGGTGGTGCTCCTGACTGCTTCTCCAAACTGGGGGCAAGCCAACCACCATCTACTGCAGGTAATACACTGACTACGGACATCATACAACCCAAATTAAAGGAATCAAAACTATCCCTTTAAACTATACCCCCTCCTCACCTGAGGCCTTGCAGGTACGCTGGTCTGCTTCGAGAGTGTAACCGTCTTGGCAGTGGCAGCGGAAAGAGCCCCTCTCATTAAAGCAGTGCTGGCTACATAGTCCAGGGGGACTGCACTCATCTACATCCTCACAGGTTTTGGAGTCATTACTCAGTTGATAACCCACAGGGCATGTGCACTGGGCCCCAAATGGCCCTTGGATACAACCGTGGGTGCAGCCAGCATTGTTGTCAGAACAGCTCTCCTGATCTGAAAACAGGGAAAATACAATTTAGAACCCAGAAAGGGAAAAGTAAACTAAATACAAAATCTACTAAATTATGCATTTAATACACGTTCCAATGATAAGTTCTGAACAAGACAGCACTAACTACTTTAGTAAGTGTCTTTAGAAGTCTGAGCCAGAGCTATTTTTTATCTATGTTTATGGAAAATTTATTGTTATTTTTATCACAAACACTAACCATTTTTTTTCATCGATTATGTTTTGAAACAAATCTACAAATATCATAATAGTTATTAAAGATAGTGTGTTCAAATGAATCAAAACTACTTGCAGCATTTCTACCAATGATTGGGAGTTTGTTCCTACCTGGCAAAGGCTCGTCTGAAAGCAGTGACAAAGGCAAGAAAGGAAAATCACAGATAATTTTCAGGTTAATACAGGTCAGATCACACACATGCATGATTTCAACACAAGAATCCAAAGACAAACAGGTAACAGTCAACACATGAATTTCTGTGGAGTGAAGCCCTTGTTTACAGAACACGAGAAGAACGTCAAATTAAACAAAATCAATTGGAGGTTTGATCCTGCTTGTCATGTGATGTGAAAATTTAATTGAATTTGAGGAGGCCAGTAAACTTAGAAATGTAATAAAACAATTAATTATTTCTGACAGACAAATGTTCCAGGCAGACAAAGAAAGCAGAGATCAGACTTACTGCAGAGAGGAGACTCGTCGGCACCATTGGGGCAGTCAGGAGTGTTGTCACACACAGTGGTGAGGTTGATGCACAAACTGTGGCCAGGGCATTGCCACTGCCAGCTTGGACAGCGGAAAGGTGGCGTGGGACAGTCTCTTTCATCGCTCATGTCCCTGCAGTCGTTGTCCCCATCGCAAAGCCAGCTACGTAATACACAGTTTCCATTGTCACAGCGGAAGAGTGTGGAGGGGCAAGTGCGAGGTGGGCAGGCATGGTGTTCATCACTGCCATCCTCACAGTCTGGATGACCATCACACTCCCAGGTAGATGGTACACAGCTGCCGTCTGACTGACACTGGAATTCACTCTCATGGTGGCACATACCTGGGGGCCTAGTAGCTGAGATACATCAGGAAACATAATAAACAGCAGGTTATCCCAGTTCATAACCTTGCTTCAGTAATATAACCAATGACCAAAAGCACTATTTAAGTACTTACGACAGCTTTGCTCATCGGAGCGATCGCTGCAATCAAAGACTCCATCACATCGGTAGTAGGAGTTGATACACTGGTGTCCACTGGAGCACTTGAACTCATTCACAGTGCAGTTGTAGACTGAAAAATCCAGTTGAGTACGTTAAACCTGATATTCAATATTTCCACAGTTTTGTATGCATGCTGAGCTCAACTGTTGTGCAACACAAGTAATGAGATCAATAAACTAAGAGGCTTAGCAAATGCCTGTTAAATTTTACAGTGCATTCACTTGACCTCTACAACTTCTTGAGCATGTTTAGCAGGTACAAAGTTGCTGAAAGAATGAATGCATGAATGACTGAACAAATTCTTTATTGTGAAATGGCTGATAAGTGAGAAGTTAAATTGAAGCAAGTTTACAACTAAGTCATCAGCAAGTCGGGATGATGAGACTTGACACAAATACTGTAGATTTGAACAGCAACTAGTTTTATTAGTTTTCTAAATACATGCAAGATGAAAAGGATTTTTTTTCTATCACAGATGAAGACAAGCAACTATGAGTATGTCCAGGGAAAACTGCAATCCAGAAAGGTACTCACTGCATCCCTGCTCGTCCGCTCCATCCACACAGTCCCTGTCCCCATCACAGACATAGTTGGGGTCTATGCAGCGGTGGTCTGGACACTGAAACTGCCCTGGGTGACATGTGCTCCCCAGGTCTGTCGGCACAAATTGTTAGACAACAATATGAGTCTACAAGCCTTTCTTTGTCAACACACACAATACTGTGCAAGTCTAGTCTAGTCTAGAAAATCAATGTTTCAAGAAGTAGCTTAATAATGGCAACTGTCTTCCACAGACAGAAGTATTTAGGACATAGGTGGGGTATTCAACATTATACACATTGCCTGATCCTGGATAAAGTTAGAGCAAGCAGCCTGCAAGCTACATCCGGCCCAGAAGCAACATCCGAAGGGTACAGCATACATAAATATATACATAAAGATTGGTGTAGCAACACCGCCAATCATATCTTTCACAAATCAGTGTTTGTTTATATGACACAGTTGTAACCATGTTTAGAATGAACAAAACAAGTCTCTCAGCAAATCCTATTCATTTCCAGTCTGAAGCCTCTGTGGGTATACTCACGGCAGTCGGCTTCATCTGAACTGTCCCCACAGTCGTTATCAGTGTCACAACGCCAGGTGTTTGGGATGCAACGGTGGTTGGCACAAGTAAACTGATTAGCAGGGCACGTCCCAGGTACCTGGGTAGGACAGTTGTTCTCATCACTGTTATCAAAACAGTCATTGTGCCCATCACAACGCCATCCGACAGGCACACAGTGCTTATTGGCACAAGTGAATGCAGAGGGGGAGCAAGTGGTGTCTGAAAAAGAGATGATGATCTGGATTAAAATATTATAATGTTGAACAGAGTTTTAAAAAAGGCCCAGGAGCATGAAAGTGTTTTTACTCCTGTCAGTTTGGGCCAGTATAATAGGCTAGATTTACACAAAAAGCATTACTGTTAATTCCACAGTTGACTTCGTCACTGTTGTCATGGCAGTCGTCAACACCATCGCATCTGTAGCTGTTTGGGACACATTTGCCGTTGCCACAGGAGAAGGAGTTGGCTCCGCACTGCAGCGTGGGGGGCTCATTGGAAGGGTCTTCCACACATGTCTGGTGGTTGGGCAACAGCTTCATGCCATATGGACAACCACACACCCTCTGTGAGTCCGGTGCTGGGAAGCAGAAGTGGCTGCAGTCTCCGTTAGGATTTGTCGGCCTGTTGCAGAGGTTGGAACCTGAGAGGGAGAGTGGAACATAATTACCAGCAATATGATTGACAAGTGTGAGCCTCAGCAATGCATGAATAGAGAAGTGAGAGGAGCAGTGAATAAAGCTACTGACCAATCTGAGAGTTGGAGTTGAAAGACTTGACATGCATGATGTGACTGATTCCTCTTCTGATAATGACCATCTCCCCACCGTCAGTCTTGCGCACACGTACAATACCACCCAAGCGCCAGTCAGTGAAATATGCATAGCCTTCAAGGGATGGGAGCAAAAGAGCAAAACTTCTGTTAGTTTATCTTTCACCACCTCCTAGTTACAGTACTTTCTCTATTGACATGACAATCACTAAAGCAAGAGGTTAAAGTCAGTGCCAGTGAAATTAAAGCCAAGGTAGGTAGTTTGATTTTGGCATCCATGGGCAAAAATCCCATAATAAATGTTGAGCATATTGTAATTCAAATAAACCTAAAGTAAATTACACTTCTGCTCCTGTTTTCAGGCTTTAAAAAATCTAGCCCATCACAGGACTATGTCCAATCACAGGTCACTTCAGAGAGAAGGCGTATTTTACAGATGTAGATGCGAGTGTACATCCCTTCGGCCAAAGCTGAAGCCAAGGTTCATGGCTGTGGCTTTATGTTCACAGTCATGTACCTAACATTAGCTAGAGCCTTGAATCACAATGTGTCCTCCGCCTCACTGCCCGCTGCTACAGACTACCTCGCCAGGGGTAGAGCAGGCAACAGCTCCTAAGATGGACCCTTGTTGAATCAGCCAACTTTCTGTTGCTGCCATTACACAGATTAGACCTGGTGCTGCTGCTGCCCACCCGCCCGTTGTGACACCCGGTGCTGGGGGGCTTGTGCCCAAAATTCTTGCCAAATTCTAGCTGCTACAGCTGCCGACCAGGGCTCCTTCCCCCAAGCTAGTGCTCACTTTTCTCCTGGTCCACAGTTGCAGGTTGGAGGCAGAGGGACCATGGAGTGGTAGTTAGCTAATTCTTGTCTCATTTGTGGTCTGATAAACAGACAGGGAGACAGAGAAAGTGGGGCAAGGAGGGGCTGACTGAATGAGCTGTGTGTAGCTGTGCAATAACATCAGATTAAACAAATCAATGTATGGGAAAGGCTAGGTCACTGTATGAAGTGCATGCATGTGCCTTGTCCTCTGGTGGGAGAAGCTTAGTGGGGGGGAGGGGTGCTTCAGGAGAAGGGCGTATTTTCAAACTCTTTTTCTTATGATTTAGCTTTAACTCTGTCTTTATTGATATTAAATATATGATCCTCTCCTAGAACTTTATAGGCAACGTGTTGTTCATGCCAGGACTTATTACCTTCAAAAATGGTAAGACCAAATGGATGGGAGATCTGGGTGATGCGGTCCAAGGTAACCCTGTTCTGTCCATCAAAATTGCTGTGCTCGATTTTGTCAAAGAAGGCATCCACCCAATACAGACGCATTGAGCTGAGTGGAAATCAAAGCAGAGAGGGAGAGTTTAAAATGGGTCACAAACTCTGACAGGGGAGTGATCAGAAAAACAGAGCTATTGTAAACCATAAAACAAAAAAATTACATCAATCTTAGGTGCAATGAAGGCAAAACTATGTATTATGGACTGTTCTTTTCAGCGTAGCTATACATGGCCACATGGCTATATGATGTTTGACTCACCTCCAGTCAATAGCTAGGCCATTTGGCCAGCCAAGAGTAGTATTTACAATAGACAGGGCATGTGACCCGTCACCCCAAGCCCTCATAATCTTCGCTGGCCTGTACCAGTCAGTCCAAAAAATATACCTGTCCAAGGAAAATAAAACACCAAGCATCAATGTCATATTCTATCCAAAAAATGAATTGAATAGTTGGAAACATCTACAGTACCTGGATAACAAAACCCTATTCACTTGGAATTTATTTTGGATACTTCCACATTATAGAGCTTCTCTGTTTAAGCCAACTTCTTAGTGTCTGCTACAATACTACCCTTCACACTGAACTAATCTGAGCTGGAGGCCTTATGACTTTGAGGATATTGGAAACAACAGCATGTTGTAAATAAGGATCCCTTTTATCGAGAGGGGGGCTTAATTTGCGGACTTTAACCAGACAAACATGGCTGGTTTTTCAGAACCTTCCTTATTCCTATCTGTAGTCTGAATCCTGCTAAATCCCTACAAAACTTAAAAGTGTTTTTTATAGTCTCTGGTGTTATATTAATTTACCCAACGGGAGGATGCACCACGATGGCCCTTGGGTTGTTGAGATTACGTATGATGGCTCTCCTGGATTTATCAGCCAGCTTCATGACAGATATGCTCCTGTATCGCGGGTCGGTCCAGTAGAGGTTTTTTGAAATCCAGTCATAAGCCAGGTCCTCCACTCCATCCACTCTATTGGCTGCCAGCACCTCCCTGCCTGTGCAGATCAAAGCAGTCAGACCACCGTTTAACACAGAGATGAAAGAGGAACACATTTAAATAAATAGGCTGTCAGCTTGCATTTTTCCCCATGTGGACCGGACAGAGAAAACTAGAGCAGCTCCAAAAACAACACCAGTGATCAGAGCAGTGGTGTTTCTTTTTATGTGTGTGGTGTGACTGTTCGTGGACATTAGTGACTACTTCCCACAGCTTAGGTGATAATTCTGAAACTAAATATCAAACCTGCTCGGTAAAGCATTTTTGATTAGTCTGTCTTACTTATTTTCAGGTCATTAGTTAGAGATGTAAGTTGATTATATGATCCATTTTCCACTATCCAAACTTCTGTCCACTCCCTCCCCCATAGTACCAGTCGGCCCCATCAGGCACTCCCTTAACTCCCTGTATAAGCCTGGTTGAATCACATGGTAAAGCTCTCTGTGAGGAAAACACTGGAAACATATTAGCTGCTGTTTCTCATACTACACTATTTTTTTACTACTACACTATTATTATACTGTGAATGCAAACAGCATGTTTTGAACAACTCAACTAGAGCAGCCAACAAGATGCTCACCAGTTCCATCCACTTTTTGTTTATAGATAATATCTTTGGCTGTGTCTGAGAAGAAAATGGCATCATCTTCAGCACTAAAATCCACCCCAACAAAGTAGGAAGGTGATCCAGTGACGGGCAGGATGATGTCCTCCTGAGAGGAGAGGTTAAAGGGGATTCCTCTCACAGCCAGCTGGCTGGAAAACAGCAGAAACTGCCTCACAGCTGGAGATAAGAAATCAGAAGACAATATGAAACAATTTTGTTATTAAAACCAAAGATTATCAGCCACACAAAAACATCATACCATAAAAGAAAGGGGTAAACAAGATGAAACCACTGTGGGCTGCTGTACAGGTGAGTTTGAGGTGAGTCATTACATTCTTTGGGTGTTAAAGGGACAGTGCACACTAAAATCAAAAATATATATGTGAAAATATTACATTAATTAACACAAACATTGATGCTGTCCTCCTTGGCTTCAGCTAATACAGTGGTGCTAAGTGAGCAGTAGATGCACGCTTCCTTCTGTACGATGACACGGTTGGCGGGCATAGTTTGGTAGAAAGTAAGTAGTTCCTACATGAAACCGCTAACAACAAGGCCTGGATTTTTTAAGGTACGTGTGTACGTAATGTTTTGATGTATTTTTTTGGCACTTTGAGCACCACAAGCCAAGTGACATCTAGTTCCATTATATTGGAAAGCAAGCAGAAATCTCTACGGCCGATATCTCCAACACTCTGCCCCTCACACCAAAACAATCTAGACTGATAAATAGCACTACAGGTAAGAGGAAAAATATGTATTTTTGATTTGGGGGTGAGCTATCTTATTAAGTATAACTTAACACACAATGAAACATAATGAGATCTCTTAAAGAAACAAATCACTTCAGTTATAAGACAAATGTTCTCTTACCAAAACATCGCTTGCCATCAGCATGTAGGTCGTAGCCCATGCTACATTTGCAGCGGTAACCCAATCCTCCATTGTCACTCTTGTGACTCAAAACACAGATCTGCTCACATCCACCTCTGTTTGCACTACAAGGGTTAGGCACTGAAGGGAAAAACAAAAAAATCAAACTGGCAAAGTTATTAATTACAGATTCAGATGGTCTTTAACCACGGTTATTTATGATTCTTACTTTAGAAAAACTAGCAGTTACATGGCAGAAAATCGTGTCTCACTGAGTGACTCACCATATGGCTGTTTCAGCTGATGTATCACTGCTACTCCATGTGGAGTCTGAGATGTACTGTAAACAACTTGAGGACTGCTTTCACTGAACTTGTTGGCTTTCATCACAGCCATCCTGGTCCAGTCAGTGAAATAGACATTGTGCTCAAACAGGCTGATGCCAAATGGGTGTGGGATAACAGTACCTCCATGAGCCACTGTTTTTCTATTGGAAAAAAAAGTTAATTTATTAGAATATAAATGCATGGACCTTTCTACTGAAACGCTGTATTATTTTTGAGGAATAACACAACATATTTACCTATGAAGGCCATCATATGTTGCAGTTTCAATGTAGTCATAGCGACTGTCAACCCAGTAGATGCGCTTGGCTTCGATGTCCAGTGTGATACCAGCTGGCCAGCCAAGTTTACTCCCAATGATCCCGTAACGGTTAGTGCCATCCATGAAGGCTCGCTCCAGGCCTGGTTGTCCATTCACCGCCTCCCAATCTGAGAAGAACATATACCTGTGAAAGGAGGTTAAATGTTTAATCTGGCAGTTTTCTCTGGGACAGGATCATTACATGGGGACTGCTATGTATGGGACCACAGAAATGCCATTACATGTCTTCCCTTCAGAAAAAAAAACTTGTGACTTTCCTCTTGTTAATTAAGTCTAGCATCCACAGCATCACATTATGTCTCCAGGTGGGTGGCTGTGCATTTCACCAAAGAGCTGTACATTAATTTCCGATAAGCAATTTCTCTGCAGCCACCTGGCTCTACTCCCCCCTTGAACTACACTATTGGATTACAATGAGGGTCATAACTTACATTGCTCCTCACTAATCCACCCAGGGCAATCTGCTAATCTCACACAACACCCCCCATTATTCCACGCCAATGGAGCACGACAGATACTGTAGGTGGGGTTTGGGAATGCGTGGATGGATGAATGGATGGAAACTTGGAGATGTGCTTACCCGACAGTGGGGTCCACCGCCAGCCCTCTAGGGTTTCCGAGGTTTTCAGTGATGAGTGTGACCCGGTTACTTCCATCAAAGTCCACCATGTCAATCCTGTTGACGCTGGCCTCCACCACATACAGTTTATTGTTCACCCAATCCACCGCCAAGTTCTCAGGGTAGTCAACTGATACATTTAAAACCACCTGCATATTGGAACCGTCCATATCCACAGAAAACACCTGTACACAAAAGACGCCATTGTTGTCAGGAAATTAGCTCTGAGGTGGTCACTGCTTCAAGAAATAAAGGGAAGATATTAAAAGATAAGTTCACATTTTTTTCAAGTGTCTTTTAATACAGTACTGACAAGCACGTAAGTGCATTGCAAGTGCTATTGGTCAATGTAAATGATCCCATGTTCATACTAGCCACAAAGAGATCCCTTCTTAAATAGGAAATAGACAACTTGTTTGCTTTAACTTATCATTATGAAGTAAATGTTTATTGCAGGATGTAATGGCTTTAAAATAATGACACCATTGGGGTTTAAATTGGTTCTCTATAAGCCTTGCTTTCATGATTCAGCTCTGTTAGCCACCTGATGCAATCTCCCAGAAAAATGAAGGCTCCATTTACAGAGGACGGAAAGTTCATCAACCATTGTGCAACCAAAACAGGAAGAGGATAGCGCTCTTGTTATGCCCAGTAGCAATTGGTAGCTATCCCTAGTTACCAAAGAGTATCAATGTCAGTTCTTTGCAATTACTGTAAGCTGTTTTGTTGAGTTGCCTCTGTTGTTGAGAAACAAATTTCAGGAACTAAAAAAAGGCAGAGAGAGATAATTTCTTTGTTTGTCTGATGATTTTGTCTTGTTACATTTCTGTGAATCCTTTAAAGTGGTTTTCTAAACCTGCCACTAAACTGATACGATGATGGCACAAGTTTCTCAAACTGGAAGCCTTGGCACCATGCAGCTGGTTGGGGAGGTACTGCTCTTAGCAGCTCTGCTTCTTTTGAAACAAGATCCAGACGTCTAAAAGGCAGGATTTTCAACTGACCTGTTTAAAGAGAAACTGAAGATGTGGAAATAGCCTGATAGTTTAACCTTTCTGGTTGCATTCACATGCCCTGTTTGTGCTTTCCCTACATTTAATCTGACATGCTGCCATGGAGGTGGCTGATATACACAGATGCCCAGTCAGAGATGTGTCCAGGCCTTTCAGCCCAGTGGCTGCAGTTCAAACCATTGAGGAGCCAAAAAATAGGCTGAACAAAGACTTTTTAGCTGGCCAAAGAATGCATATAGATGAACAGTGCCATTGAAAACAAATACTGCATGATTACTTCGAACAAGGTCGAGTTACAAAAATTGCACCTTGGTATGTGGACATCATACCAGCCTATCAGACAGGTTTCAAGTTTAGGCCATTTGGATTCCATTCCACATCTACTTCCCTTCATTATGACCCAGCCGCAAAGGAGCCAACAGCTATCCCATTATTATGGTATCAACATTGCTGATATTTTACAGGATAACTAAAAGAATTTCATCCTGGACAGCTCCAGTCTAATTCAAGCATTTCCTCTACAAGAAACTTCTCTACTCCCATAAACTGATGCCAAGGCATAACGGCATTTCATCAAGGTAAATTGGATTAAAAAATACCTTATTCTGAATGGTATCAGTCCAGAAGATCCTACGGAGATTATAATGGAAGTCCACTCCCACTGCAACCCCTCTGTTCTGTGAATAAACCAAAGTGCGCAGACTGTTGCCTTGGATGTCACCTATTAGCAGGTCTCTGCCATTAGAAAATAGCAAGGAAGGGACTCCAGCTGCAGCGGAGACAAAACACAAGGTATAAAACACAATATAAATAAGTAATTTGACAATTTTCGATTAGAACCAGAGCCTAGTTTGTGATAAAGGGACAGTTCCCCCCAAATTGAAATCATGTATTTTTCCTCTCACCTACAGTGCAATTTATCAGTCAAGATTGTTTTGGTGTGAGTTGCCGAATGTTGGAAATATCGGCCATAGAGATGTCTGCCTTCTGCCTGCAAGCTAGCATTACACAACAGCCGAGGAGGACGCCATTGAAGTTTACATCTCACAATATCACGAGCACGTGCCTCTTATCTATGAGAAGATGCACGCTTCCTTCTGTGCGGTGATTTGGTTAGCGGGTGTAGTTCGGTAGAAACAAAATAGTTCAAGCATTAAACTGCTCACAACAAGGTCTGTGGATTATCTTGAGTAACCTGGTCATGATTTCTGAAAAGAGACATTGCTGTTAAGTTTTTTAAATGCATTTTTTGGTGCTTTGAGCTCCACAAGCAGAGTACCATCTAGTTCCATTATATTCAAGAGAAGAAAGAAATCTCTACAGTAGATATCTCCAACACTCTGCAACTCGCACTAGAACAAGCTAGACTGATAAATAGCACTACAGGAAAGAGGAAAAAATGCATTTTTGATTTTAGGGTGAAGTGTCTCTTTAAGCAGAACTCTATTTTGTAGTACCCATGCTTCACTGAAATATCAGTGGAAATTTACAGAATGTAGCACATCACTCAGATCCCTGACTCAGACTAATGAAGGTAAAGTACTTTCTAGCCACTATCATTACACACTCTTTTCAGTAAAGCTAAAGGCAGAGAGGTCAGCCTCTTAGTCAACACTCTTTCTATGTTCCACAAAGCCAAGAGACTAGCTAAAACAACATTCGGTACGCAACAATGAACCAGAAAGAAGTGCAGACGCTCAGTAAAGCCGCCACAGTGGTTGGCAAACAGGAAAGGGGGCTATGCTAATGGGACCTCATTTAGACGGATCATTCACACACACTCACACATTCAAAATGTGAGCATACTGTATGTGAGAGAATGTATAGAAAAGATAGGAAACTGCACTCACTTGAGGCGTCAGCTCTGCAGTATCTGTGCTGCTCCAGAACGTAGCCCTCTCGACAGCTGCAGCGATGGGAGCCTATGCGGTCCTCACACAGCTGGTCACACACGCCCCACATCGAACAGTCATCAAAGTCTTCAGCAAGAAATCAAAATCATAGCAGATGAGGATTAAAGACTGGTTTGTTTTGCTTGAGTCGAAACTCACTTTTATCTCATTTTGAGACAACAACATAAAACTCTATTGAGGTGTGAACCAACAAAACTTTCATATCCTTTCCCCTCATTTTTTTTTATTCAAGAGTTTGTGCTCTGTACTTCTGAGTCCAAACAAAAACAGCAAACTTTATGTGCATCTCTAGATCTTGCAAACCTGATTTGATTTGATTAGGCCCGGGCCAGAATGAGTATTGAGTGTCACACACGAGAGTCTTACTTCAGTAAAGCTTTTTTTGTGTGCACTTCTGATATCCTGTGATTGAATATCTCACTTGTTCCGAACTTAGTGAGGAAACTCAAACCACACAAAAAAAAAAAACACACAAAAAGGTTTCCAGTGAATAGCGCTGAAAAGTTTTAAGCACTAGCTACTGCTTATCTCATTTACTGAGCCAAAGTAGGAACTTTCTAATACATGAATAAGTACTGGATATCCAATCTTAATAGTCCCTCCAGAATGCCACCATGACAACTGATGCAAATTCAACCAATCCTGTGTGAATTCTGCGCAACCTTGCAATTCTGTCCAATCACCTTTACTTTTTCATATATTTGACCTCTCATCCTAGTTTCCCATGAGTCACCATACCCCCTTTCTTGTTTCTGATTATGAAGACGCGAATTGGTTTGACATCAACATCTCACATTGACAGCACCAACATAAATTACTGCTAAAGACGGTGCAAGGCAGAAAATTTTGGTGGAGCACAAACACTAACTACTGCAAAATACACCCAGAGAGTGGCTGAAATGTGACAACAACAGAAACATCAAATCACCATGACCGTGGCTGTTGCACACAGCATCCACCAGCCTTTCTGGTGAGGCTATTTAAAACACCAAGAACAGTGCAAGTTTATTCTCACTTGAGCACACTGCCTTTGATTTTTAATAAATTACACAAAAAAAGCAAATATTTTTGCAAATTTCATCTGCCCACACAATTCAACTGCAAAAAGGCCTGCGAAATCTTGGAGGGATTGACTGATTACAAGAGAGAATCTCAATCATGAGCAAAGGTAATGTAAATTCAATAAAGGCTACATACCTATACATGAGCGACTATTGTTGCTGCTGACAATGTATCCAGAAGGGCAAGAACAGGTCCCACCATCAGGGGAAGCATGACAACGATGCTCACAGCTCAGAGAGGCACATCTCCAAATACCTGACCAATACAGAAACCACATTAGTGAATGAATATATTTCAGTAGCACAGTTTCTGTGATATAAAATGTCCCTTGTTGTGTTGGTACTAACTGCAGTTGCGCCCAGCAGTAGTGTTAGTTTCATCCTCTCCCTCCGGACAGTGAGCCGTCCCATCACACAGCTGATCCATGGGGATACACAGGCCAGAGGAAGGACACGGCCATTCTCCTGGGTAACACTCCCGCGCTACATTATCTGCAGACAAAACAAATTCGTCTGTGTGCAGGCTTAGAAAAGGGAAAACAAAATCAGTAAACGGGGAGAGATTTCCTGAAATTTGCCTCTTGGGAATTAAAACATATTTAGTGTATAAGGTACAGGCAGCCTTATCTCCACAAGAATGTGTCGCTGATCTTAAGAAAATTGTGACTAGGACTTTATTGTCAGGGAAATTACTGTCACTTTAAATCGATGCAGGGGAGTGGAGCTTTGAGGGGGTCACATGGGGGCTCAGAGGGCTTCTGCAGCCCATCCTCTAAAAACACACACTCTTCACAGCCGTGTGGAGGAATTCTAAAGCCCTTTGGGGGGCTGCGTGATCTTGTGCCACAAAGAGGCATTTGAATAACACACTTAAAGGAGCACAGGCATAGCGTCTTGCTAGCCCGGACAAACCATGGAGACTGGAGATGAATCAGGTTTGCACAGAGAGCTTGAGTTGCTACCCATTCTAATGTTGCTTAACCAGCCAAATGTTTTACATTGCTGGTCCTTACAGCAAAAAAAAAAAAAAAAAATGAACAAGATTCTTGTCAGCTTGTTTTCAACTGTTGTATCCATACCACAGCCTTTTTCGTCTGCATTGTCCTCACAGTCATCCTCTCCATCACAGACCCAGACTTGGTGGATGCAGCGGCCACTGGGGCAGGTGAAGTAGTTCCCTTTACATGTAGGATATGCTGCAAGTGAAGTGAACACAGAAAAGACCAGAGAGTTACAAGTAAATCTATCTGGGAGAGGATGCGAGTCATGTGGTTTGATTAAGAGAGAAGAGGCTACTTACTGCAGTTTAGCTCATCACTTCGGTCTCCACAGTCATCATCATGGTCACACACGTAGCGTTGAGGAACACACACCCCATTATGACACGGGAACAGGCCCGTGTTGCAGTGCTGTGCTAAAGAAAACACAACAGAGAAAAAACGGTGATGATGAGATGTATTTCTAACAATGGCTTCTACGTGAGCTGATAATCATTAAAATTGACTGGCTTCTTACTGCAGTTGGCCTCATCAGAGCCATCACGGCAGTCAAGTATCTGGTCACATCTCTGGGTGCGGTTGTAGCAGGCCCCATTAGCACACCTCAGCTGTGTGCACTCTGGGTAATCTGAAAGATTAAATCATCATCAGGGCAAAGCTATGCATTCAAATCAGCCTGACAACTGAGTTCCTTTTAGCTTTTAGACTGTGAAAAGCTCAACGAATGGGAAGGATAAGAGATTTCAACGCCACCACCATAACAACAGCAGCCGCCACAGCATTCTTTATGCAATTGTGAGATTACCACAGTGTGTAGCGCTGTGAGTCTACCATGTCGGCACAATAATAGCATAGCAGCTGAACTTCAGCTTGACTAATCCACCAAGGAATCTGCAATCAACCTCTGACAACAAGAAGCATATTGTGGCCCATTCTGTCAGTCAGCGAGCCTCTTAATCTTAACAAATTGATTAAAATGCCACAGGAGCCTGAGATACAAAAAAAGGGAAACCACCCGGGAGAAGACTTACGGCAGTCTCTCTCATCAGACCCATCTGAGCAGTCGGCCAGACGGTCACATCGGTATTCTCCTGGGATACATGCCCCGTTACTACAGCTGAACTGGCCACTGGTGCACGTCCTTCCAGCTGGGGACAGATTGGAGAGCAGCACATAGACAGGTTTTATGTACGTAGCTCTTATATGCACTTAAAATGATCTTCTTATGCTGTGGATAAAGGTACTGAAAAGGCATTGAATTCCTTAATTTACATAGACTTAAAGATCTTATTGTTCAAAATACATTTGGAATATTAACTTAGTATATTTTCCACAAAACATGTTTAAGTTCCTGAAGAATTGCTGATAATGTAAAGTGTACTCACGGCAGTGTTGCCTCTCATCTGAGCCATCCTCACAGTCCTCCTCATCATCACACACCCACACATCAGGGATACACTCGCCGTCACTTAAACACTGGAAGTGACTGTCATCACATGTTACCTGAGCTGTGGGAATACACACAAAGCATTTCACTATTTATAACAATTGACTGTATTCCAGTAATGGAAAGCTATTATGTGCATTTGCTCAAGTACAGTAGTTTAGTACAATTTTGAGCAGCACTATTTATTACTCTTGATTGTTTTGCTTTGAGCTGTGAGTCAGCCGTAGAGATGTTTGACTCCTCTCCAGCATACTCGAACTCGATGGCACTCAGCTTGTGGTGCTCAAAGTACTAAAGAAATACATTTGAGACACTCAACAGCAATGTCTCTTTCTAGAAACCATGACCCAGGTACTCTAAATAATCCACAGACCTTGTAGTGAGCAGTTTCATGTAGGAACTATTTTCTTTCTATTAAACAACGCCTGCCAACCGTATCACCGCGCAAACGAAAGCATGCATCTACACATGCAAGAGAAGCTCATGCCCCTGACAGCACGTGTAAACATTAATGGCGTCCTTCTTGGCTGAGCTGTAACATTAGCTAGCTCAGTGGTGCTGGGTGAGCTAGCATGCACGCCTCCTTCTGCGGGTGTAATTCACTTGGCGGGTGTAATTCGGTAGAAAGAAGATAGTTCACACATGAATCTGCTCACAACAAGGTCTGTGGATCACCTTGAGTAAGTGGGTCATGTTTTCTGGAAAAAGACATTGCTGTTGGGGTTTTTTTTAACAAGTAGAGTGCCATCTAGTTCCATTATATTTGAGAAAAGGCAGACAACTCTACACCCTATATCTCCAGTGCTCATCAACTCACACCAAAACAATCTAGATTGATAAACAGCACTACAGGTAAGAGGAAAAATATGTATTTTTGATTTTAGGGTGAACTGTTTATTTAAGATTGTACTTACAAAACATAAAATTGACTTCTTAAATGTACTGGACTCAATATTACAGATTAAACTACAGAGGAGTACTTTTGCTTTCAATACTTAAGTTATATTTTGCTGTTAATACTTCTGGATTTAAAAATTTGAAACTTTTCTTCCACCACTGCTGTAATTCAGGTTGGAATGACGCATACAACAAGCATTTCACTTAATATCCGAACCCTCTCAGGTGCCTTGTTGGCTTAAAGTGTGATATAATGAGTAACTCACGGCAGTCGTGTTCATCAGAGTCATCCACGCAATCTGATGTGCCGTCACAGTGCCAGTCACCTGGTATACATCGTCCTGTCCCACAGCGGAACTGCCCCAACTCACATCCTAAACACAATTCAAATTTGACATAATTAAGTGTTTGATTTCAAGCTTGTTCTCACATGCTATTAGAACTTTTATCCACAGTTATTCATCAATGTTTTTTCTCAATTTTTGTTGATTACATTTTTGTTTTATTATTATTTAATTATGTCCATAACTTGTCATTCTGGTCACAAAAAGGATAACTGCTACAATCTTAAATACTTTATATTGAACAAACACATGGTGTAAGGGGGTAGGGATGCCTTCCACTGATGAAACTTCTTGTTAACAGCATTGACAAGCCTTGGAGACAAGCGTGCCAGCCATCCGCCCCCCCGACAGTTACACAATCTTCACCGCTCTCATCCCGAGCCTCCTTTTGATGTTCTCACTGAGTGGCATCTGTAGAGATAAGGTACCACCACTCTACCTTCCCTGACGTTTTCCAGGAGAGATTGATTCAGGCAGCATAGTTCAGTGGCAGAGCACTCCATCAGACCCGTCCAAATAGGAATGTGCAATTCTGATTGTCTCTCTGACAGCCTGATTTATGGTGCATGCTGTTCCTGTCTGAAACGTAATTGGAATAAATAGTGGTACTGGGTGGTACCGCAACCATTTCAACCCAAATTCTTCATGAGGAGAGCTGTGAGGTGGTGATTGGTGGTGCTCGCTTGGGGTTGGTGGTCTATCTCTGTCCTGTCTTATCCAGCGTTTTGGAAACACTCTTCCTTCTTAATCAAATAGTTTCCTCTGCTTGCAAAATATTGGGTTTTAGCTTTTCAATTTCACTATAATGGCTTTGAGTTACTAGTTATAAGGAACTGTAGATATGTGATGTGACAAAAAATATTAATTCCCTACAAGTCTGCAGCCTACTGGCTTGACAAATGCTATGTGAGTAAGAAGGGTTTATTGTATTTAGAGTCAGATGTTTATCATCTCCTTAATGTAATGTTCTCTTTTAAAGATGGATCACTTCCACAACAGTTGTGGGGTCACTGCCCGTGCCTCTGCACTAAAAGCCTTGCATATGCTCCAATCAAGAAATCTTATTCAGGCAGTAAAACACCAAACATCTTTATGACCAACCCAACTAAACAAGCTGCATATTTAACTCCTTCAGCAGCAACCCAGGGGGCAAACCTTTTTTCCTGCTCAGTTTACTAATGATAAAATTGCTTACAATCTGCTCAAAGGGAGCCTTTGTTGCAAGGCAGTGACCCCAGACGTTTCAGCATCATCTGTAGCATTGCAGCATGGTTCGCATACAGTGAAACAACTGCTAGGAGATGCACTCTATTTAGCAAAATTGCAATACGTAGATTCAGAAAACAGAAATAAAACTGTGTTATTAAACTGAACAAATACATAACAATAAAGTATTTTTTAAAATCTGCAAATTAAATGAATGAAAAAATGCTTTCAAACTCTGCTTTGGAAAAGTTCAAGATGTGTATAGCTGCCATACATTCAGACCTACTGTAGGTTTATAACTTTAAACCACGTATGCCAGGGAGAAACTGGAGGCTGGAGGCTTTAAAATGCAGCCAGTGTTTCCTGACAGTATTACTTCTGGGAAAGGTGACAGATACACTGAAGCTGAACCTTTCAACGGCACTATCTTGTGCAAGGGTTCTTCTTACATTCTGAAAAGAACGTCTTCTTTGTAACTTTTCCTTAATCCTCAAATTTCTACGTCTTCATCCTGACAGAGTCGCAATTTCACTACGTCAATCAATATTGGAGAAGGTAAAAGCCTGGGTGAATGGTGCAAATCTGCTATTAGGGGATACTTCATCCACAAAATGACCATTTGTAACTCAAATAGTCGTGCAACTTTACCTTGAATTCATCAAGAACACTTTTTCTCGCATGCTTTCATGAAAAAGTGCAAACATATTGATTTATTGATTGATCGGGGAACACGTTTAACAACAAAACTATATCAAATCATCTGTTCACAAACTTTGACACAACTCGTGCAGTGTAGTCTAAGTCTCATTTATCCAGTTGTATGCTCAGTACTTCCCAAACACTAAAACCTTACTATTTAAAACTGAACTGAAAGCAAAACTCGTGTTCTCTTCAAAGCCAGACTCCGATACTAAGCTTTTTTAGCAAAAATGCATGAGTCTGGGAAGTACTGAGCATTCAACTGGATAAATGAGACTCTGATTATACTGCACGAGTTGTGTGAGAGATTGTAAACAGACGTTTTGATATAGTTTCATTGTTAAACGTGGTCCCCGATCGATCAATGACTGAATATGTTTGGAGTTTACCAAAGAGGCATGTGAGAAAAACAAAGTTCTCGCCAGGAATTCAAGGTAACACAGCACAACTGATGTAAAAATAGTCATTTTGTGGGTGAAGTACTCCTTTAAGAATGTTTAATCTGGGTCTGATGATCAGTGTTTTCTATAAGCTTTTTGTTTGAGTGTTTTCGTGTAATTTAATGTTTTCCCTTTCCCTTCTCTCTAGCCTTGTCTTTCCTAATTAGCAACTTAAACCCACAGCAGGAGAGAGCACCGCACTATCCATGCAGGAAGATAAGGACATCCTACTATTGCCCAACAAAGAAGAGTAGTAGAGGAATTTTCATTAGAATGAAGCCCCCCATACGCCTTAAACCCCACTGTGAAATTACAATGGCACAAAAGAGGTGCCAGCAGGGATGCAAACTCATAACTGGAAGTGTCACCCTAAAAAAGTACTCATCAGGAAGGAGAGTACAGTAATAAGGGCTACTTCCTGCGATAAGGTAACACAAAAGTGTAACATGAGCTGCCCTTTCATGGCCACCCATTAAGAAAACACCTGTCCACTACCACTGAAACATCTCTTTCTGGTCACATGGGGTGCCTGAAAGATGTCTTCAAGCTTTCATCAATACCGTCTTGTTTTGGCGCAGCCCTCTGCACTCACTGAATGCGTGTGGAGAAAAGTGGAGAAAACGGCTGCTGGCAGCATGAAACGCTGGACCCATCCATGCTGTCAGAGCGAAGTGCTGCTGCCTATTTCATATGGAAATCAATGCAGCAGAATGCAGTCAATTGCCAAACAAGTGACTTTGGCTCTTAGTGCTACACACAAAACGGTGAAAAACCGAGGGGCTTTGGCAGTGGCATGGGAGCAAAAGGGAGGAATAAATAGAGTGTGGAATAAAGCCTTAGTCTGGTAAGAAGTGAGGAATACTCAACATGATTTTTGGTACGTGCCCTGACAAAAGCATGAGTGGAAAGAATCATAAAGTAAGTTGTCACAACGTAATGAGACAGCCACTGTGGACGACTTATTTTTCCTCTGTACAGTGAGTCACAGCTCAGCAACAGTTTACTGGAGGCTAGACTCCATCCTCGGTGTCTGTAACCTAGACTGAGGGAGCTGCAGGAAAAGAAAGGATTTGCTCTCCATTTGTGCCAACTGTGTTCCTGTTTCTAACGCGGTGTAACTGTTGCACAAGGATTTAGGCTCCTACACCGGAAAGAAGCCGGCATGTGTGAGGTTTAACGTGCACGTGCAGGCCAAGTCTGTGCCTTGAAAAGTTTGAACACAACAGAGGAAATTTTTACAGTCATTTACAGAGTCAAACTAAGAACAGGTGAGATCAAATCAAGACAGCCTAGCACTTCACCTGACCTTAATACTACCATACAATTACATTACAAGCATGTCTGTTTTCATTATTCTGGTTGTGAAATCAAAACTTAATCAATAACACCATTAAAGCTCTTACTGTGCACTTAATATGTTGTTAGGATTTCACCGGCTAATGATTAACGGGGATAATGACTCAATTTAGTGAAAAAAACATGTCTGGAGCAGCAAAAACGGCGGAGGATGGTTAACAAACCAGCACCGTGAAATCCCCTCACACTGTCACATTAGCCATTAATGCCAGTGTAAGCATTAGGCAGCAGTATCAAACACATGGGCTGGATAATGTTTTACAGAAGAAGAAACAACTATCAAACTAAAGGATTTCTGTGGAGATTAGAGGCCAGAACGTATCCTGCCCCCTCGTAATAAAACTGCTTAAATAAACTATTACTAATCTTCCTGAGTATCAAGTCAGATTCACACACTACTAGATTGCCTTCAGGAAGCATTTGATACTGAATACAACATGAAACAGTAATTCAGGGTAAAGCTAAATGACTCATTGGATTTTATTAAAACAGTCTACATCACTGTTAATCACAGCAAATCCAAGCTAATGATCAATGTGAGCATGCTGACAAAGTCTTTTGAGAGTCTACGGTTTCGGTCAAGTCATCGCCCACTTTCTTCACCTCAGTTGTCATCTGCAAATGTCAGCCACAAGCACTGCGACTGCTGCAATTCAAAGGAAATGCCAAGAGAATATTTTAAATGCTACAGCCTCACTGTCAACACTGTTAGGTTGTCTCTCTGGCAGGGACAGTCCACCTTTTCTGTTTTTGTGAGTGTCTGTCAGCCTGTAGGGAAACAGGTTCAGGATATTGTATATTAAATAGAAATAAATAAAGAGCTGTAGCCATGGCCTTACACTTGGTACAGTTTTTACTTAACTCCAAACTGCCCCTTAGGTAGAAATGGTTCCATTCTGCAGCAGCTGCAGTGTAATTAGTTGCTTGATTCACACTAAGGAGCTTACATACTAAGGGTTGAGCAAAAAGAAAGCAGATTACAATTTGAGAAGTAGGATCTAGCTGGGCTACAAACACAAGAGACAAACACAAGACTGTCATGCATAAAGAGCTGCGTCTGGGCATTTTGTCCGTCTCTTGTCTTAACATTAGAAAGTAAAGTGCTTCCTCGAACTGGAATCAAGTTTGAGTTAGTGGTGTGCAGCGTAAAATCTGCTCCACTCAATGAGATTTGTACCAGTAGCTCTCAGTGCTCACAGATTGTCTGTAAGTCACATGCTCTTTTCTGTTACCTAGCAACAGTAAAGCTCAGGCAAAAGTTCCTCAAGAGAACTTCCAATCTGTCTGAGGAAGGCTTTGTGCTCAACCTTTAAAGTAATACTATGTGGTAAAACATTTAGCTCCAGAGCCAGAATAACATTACCTAGTGGCCACATCAAAATAACTGGAGGTGACTGTGTAGATCCATTATAACAGAGGATATTCCCATGTGTTTAGTTGATTTGACCTTTTCAATTCCCTTAGGAAATGTACTTTTACTCACTGGATTGCTACTGTGATGATGTGTCCTATAAATGAATAAATAAAAAAGCAACAACTCAATTTTCCTGCACAGTAACGGGTTTGTTTTGATGAGCAACAAGTGCACTCAGTGAGTCACTAGTAGCACAACAACTCAGCAGGTCCTCAATGAATCACTCAACTGACAGCCTGAGTGCACGGGAGGAAAAAATCTAAGGTAAAATAAAAATAAAAAAAATCCATCCACACTACTTACCGTCAGAGTGGCACCATCTAACACAGTATAAGAAGACGAGGAAGAGTTGAAGTAGCAGTGCTCTCCACATTCTGGCTGGTCCGTCCAGCTCCGCTGTGCAGATGGAGGAGCTGTAGGGACTGGGGCTGGGATGCTGTTGCTTTCTTCTGTCTGTCTTTCTTGGCCCGCTAGTTGATGAAAAGGGGCGTGCACAAAGGCCAGGACAGCCGCTCCCCCAAGCCAGCCTCGGCCCTCCAGATAAATCCCTCTGGCCCTGGAATCTGCATAATGCCATGCAGGTCCGACTTGTCCCAAGTGCCAGTGATTTTTCACTCACAGCGTGCTATCAGCACTGTTTATTTGCTCTGCACTTGGGAATTAGGAAGGTGCACACGGGTGCTCAGGAGGAAATAATGATAGGAGCATTTAACAAGTTGAAAAACTTAATTTTAACAGGGGCGTTTCTAGGGTTTGAGGACACTGGGGGCTTAGCCCAGACCTCTGCTGGGGGGATTTCTTGTTTTTTTTTCTTCCTCTTTTTTTTTTTTTTTTTTTTTTTTTTAATGAATAAACTCTATTTTTATGCATTAATGCACCCTGGACCCCATTTTACTCTTATTTTTTCCAGATTGATTAGGAATTGTGGTGTTGAAATATTAGTAGTTGTTAGTATTGACTACAGAGTACAGAGTATCATTAAAATTTAGAGAAGTTTGAGGTAATTGTTTGTTGTTGTTTTTTTTACAAAAATCAAGTTCATTTATAAAGCCCTGTGAGGCAAATTGTGATTTGTGATATTGGGCTTTATAAATAAAATTGATTGATTGATTGATTGATTGATTGATTGATTGACTGTTGATGTGTTCAGTGTCTTTTATATTGTATGCCCTGTTTTCTTTTTCTTTTTTGTGTGTGTTGTTGTTGTTGTTGTTTTATGAACAGACTCTATTTTGATGCTTTTTAATGCACCCTGGCCCCTTATTCACCCTTAAAAACTGTTATCTTTTTTAATTTTCCAGATTAATTAAGAATTGTGGTGTTAAAATATTAGTAGTTGTTATTGGCTATATACAGAATACAGAATATCATTAAAATATAGAGAAGTTTGAGGTAATTGTTTGTTGTTTTTTGTTACTAATAAAAATCATGTTAAATTAATTTATTGTTGAT